>NW_020190771.1:0-6864 GCF_002263795.3 Bos taurus | reverse complement strand
CTGATCACCACACATGATCACGTGACTGATCATTGCACTGATCACGGGCTATCATGCACTGATCACGTGGCTGTCATGCAATGATCACGTAGCTACCATGTACTGTCACTGACTGATCGCACTGATCTCGTAGTTGATCATGCACTGATCACGTGGCTGATCATGCACTGAACACGTAATAATCATGCATGATCACGTTGACTGATCATGCACTGATACGTGGCTATCATGCACTGCTAACTTGATGATCATGCAATCATCAGGCAGCTACCATGTACTGGTCACGTGACTGATCATGCACTGATGACGTAATTGATCATGCACTGAACATGTGGCTGATCATGGCACTGATCACGTGACTGATCATTCACTGATCACGTGACTGATCATGCACTGATCACGGGGGCTATCATGCACTGATCACTTGGCTTGGTCATACACTGATCACGCAGCTACCATGTACTGGTCTCGTGACTGATCATGCACTGATGACGAAATTGATAATGCACTGATCATGTGGCTGATCACACACACGTATCACATGACTGATCATGCACTGTCAGTGTCTATCATGACACTGATCACGTGGCTGATCATGCAATGATCACGTAGCTACCATGTACTGGTCACATAACTGATCTGCACTGGATCACGTAGTTGATCATGCACTGATCACGTGGCTGATCATGCACTGAACACGTGAGTAATCATGCACTGATCACGTGACTGATCATGCACTGATCACGTGGCTATCATGCACTGCTAACTTGGATGATCATGCAATCATCACGCAGCTACCATGTACTAGTCACGTGACTGATCATGCACTGATGACTTAATTCATCATGCACTGATCATGTGGCTGATCATGCACTGATCACGTGACTGATCATGCAACTTGATTCACGTGACTGATCATGCTCTGATCACGGGGGCTATCATGCACTGATCACCTGGCTTGGTCATACACTGATCACGCAGCTACCATGTACTGGTCACGTGACTGATCATGCACTGATGACGAAATTGATCATAGCACTGATCATGTGGATGATCATGCACTGATACCGTGACTGAGCATGGACTGATCACATGACTATCATGTAGTGATCACGTGACTTAATGGCGCTGATCATGTGACTGATCATGCGCTGATCACGTGACTGATCATGCACTGATCACATAATTGATCCTGCACTGATCACATGGCTCATCACGCACTGATCCGGTGGCTGATCACACACGTATCACGTGACTGATCATGTACAGATCACGTGAATAATCATGAAGTGATCACGTGGCTATCCTGCACTGATCACGTGGATATCATGCACTGATCATGTGGCTGATCACACACGTATCACGTGACTGATCATGCACTGATCACGGTGGCTATCATGCACTGATCACGTGGCTATCATGCACTGATCACGTGGCTGATCATGCAAATGATCACGTAGCTTACCATGTACTGGTCACGTGACTGATCATGCACTGATCACGTAGTTGATCATGCACTGATCACGTGGCTGATCATGCACTGAACACGTGAATAATCATGCACTGATCACGTGACTGATCATGCACTGATCACGTGGCTATCATGCACTGATCACGTGACTGTTCATGCACTGTTCACGTGAATGATCATGGCCCTGATCAAGTGCTATCATGCACTGATCACGTGGCTGATCATGCAATGATCATGAAAGCTACCATGTACGGTCACAGTGACCGATCATACACCCATCAGGTGACTGATCATGCACTGATCACGTGGCTATATTGCACTGTTAACGTGGCTGATCATACACTGATCACCTGCCTGGTCATGCACAGATCAGGTGACTAATCATGAACTGATTACGTAACTATCATGTACTGATCACCTGGCTGATCATGCACTGATCATGTGGCTATCATGCAATGATCACGTGGCTATCATGAATGATTACGTGACTGATCATGCACTGATACCGTGACTGAGCATGGACTGATCACATGACTATCATGTAGTGATCACGTGACTTAATGGCGCTGATCATGTGACTGATTCATGCGCTGATCATGTTGCTTTCATACACTGATCATGTGCCTCTGGAGGCAATAAACAAAGAGCTGAGCGGGCACGAATCAAACAGTCAGCAGGCAAAAATCATGGAACTCAGCTGTGAGGAATCATGCTGCTCAGCTGCCAATAATCAAGCAGATGACAGGCAGGAATCGTGCAGCTCAGCTGGCAATTTTGAAGCAGATGAGCAGACAGGAGTCACGCAGCTCAGCAGGCCCTGATCAGGTGACTGAGCATGCACTGTTCACCTGGCTGATCATACACTGATCACGTGATTGATCATGCACTGATCACTTGGATATCATGCACTGATCACGTGGCTGATCATACACTGTTCACGTGTCTGACCATGCACTGATCACATGGGTGATCATACACTGCTCACATAACTGATCATGCACTGATCACGTGGCTGATCATGCAGTGATCATGTAGCTACAATGTACTGGTCCCGTGAGTGATCATGCACTGAACACGTGACTGATCATGCACTGATCACTGGACTGATCATGCACTGATCACGTGGATATCATGCACTGCTCACGTGGCTCATCATGCAATGATCACACAGCTACCATGTACTGGTCACATGACTGATCATGAACTGATCACCTGGCTTATCATGCATTTATCATGTCACTGATCATGTGCTGATCATGTTTGGTGTCACACACTGATCATGTGCATCTGGAGGCAATGAACAAAGAGCTGAGTAGGCAGGAATCAGTCAGCAGGCTATAATCATGGAACTCAGCTCTGAGAAATCATGCTGCTCAGCTGGCAATAATCAAGTAGATGAGCAGGCAGGAATTATGCAGCACAGGTGGCAATTGCAAGGAGATGACAGGCAGGAATCGTACAGCTCAGCTGGCAATTGTCAAGCAGATGAGCAGACAGTAATCACGCAGCTCAGCAGGCCCTTATCACGTGACTGAGCATGCACTGTTCACGTGGCTGATCACACACCTATCACGTGAATGATCATGCACTGCTCACGTGGATATCATGCACTGATGACGTGGCTGATCATGCACTGATCACGTAGCTATCTTGCACTGATCACTTGGCTGATCATACACTCATCACGGGACTGATCGTGCACTGATCACAGCGCTATCATGCATAGTCTACATGACTCCACATGCACTGCTCACGGGGCTGATCATACACTGTTCACGTAACTGATCATGCACTGATAATGTGGATATCATGCATTGATCACGTGGCTGAACATGCATTGTTCACGTGGCTTACCACAAACCTGTCACGTGACTGATCATGCACTGATCACGTGTCTGACCATGCACTGATCACGTGGCTGATCATACTCTGCTCACGTAACTGATCATGCACACATCACGTGGATATAATGCACTTATCACCTGGCTGGTCATGCAATGTTCACGTAGCTACCATATACTGGTCACGTGACTGATCATGCTCAGATCACGTAAATGATCATGCACTGTTCAGTTGACTGATCATGTACTGATCACTTGACTGATCATGCACTGATCACGTAATTAATCCTGCACTGATCACCTGACTCATCATGCACTGATCACGTGGCTGATCACACACGTATCACGTGACTGATCATGCACTGATCACGTGGCTATCATGCACTTATCACATGGCTGGTCATACACTGATCATATAGCTACCATGTACTGGTCACGAGAATGATCATACACCCATCAGGTGACTGATCATGAACTGATCACGTGGCTATCATGCACTGACGCCGAGATCTCAAAATGCACTGATCACGTTCTAATCAGTGCACTATCACATGACTGCCCATGCACTGATCATGTGGATGATCATACACCTAATCATGTGACAGATCATGCACTGATCACGTGACTGATCATGCTCTGATCACGGGGCTATCATGCACTGATCACCTGGCTGGTCATACACTGATCACGCAGCTACCATGTACTGGTCACGTGACTGATCATGCACTGATGACGAAATTGATCATGCACTGATCATGTGGATGATCATGCACTGATACCGTGACTGAGCATGGACTGATCACATGACTATCATTGTAGTGATCACGTGAACTTAATGGGCGGCTGATCATCGTGACTGATCATTGCGCTGATCACGGTGACTGATCATGCACTGATCACATAATTGATCCTGCACTGATCACATGGCTCATCACCGCACTGATCCGGTGGCTGATCACACACACGTATCACGTGACTGATCATGTACAGATCACGTGAATAATCATTGAAAGTGATCACTGTGAACTGATCATGCACTGATCACGTGGCTATCATGCACTTATCACATGGCTGGTCATACACTGATCATTATAGCTACCATGTACTGCGGTCACGAGAATGATCATTACACCCATCAGGTGACTGATCATGAACTGATCACGTGGCTATCATGCACTGACCGCTGAGACTCAAAATGCACTGATCACGTCTAATCATGCACTGATCACATGACTGCCCATGCACTGATCATGTGGATGATCATACACTAATCATGTGACAGATCACTGCACTGATCACGTGACTGATCATGCTCTGATCACGGGGCTATCATGCACTGATCACCTGGCTGGTCATACACTGATCACGCAGCTACCATGTACTGGTCACGTGACTGATCATCACTGATGACGAAATTGATCATGCACTGATCATTGTGGATGATCATGCACTGGATACCGTGACTGAGCAATGGACTGATCACATGACTATCATGTAGTGATCACGTGACTTAATGGCGCTGATCATGTGAGCTGATCATGCGCTGATCACGTGACTGATCATGCACTGATCACATAATTGATCCTGCACTGATCACATGGCTCATCACGCACTGATGCCGGTGGCTGATCACACACGTATCACGTGACTGATCATGTACAGATCACGTGAATAATCATGAAGTGATCACGTGGCTATCCTGCACTGATCACGTGGATTATCATGCACTGATCATGTGGCTGATCACACCACGTATCACGTGACTGATCATGCACTGATCACGTGGCTATCATGGAATGATTACGTGACTGATCATGCACTGATACGTGACTTGAGCATGGACTGATCACATGACTATCATGTAGTGGATCACGTGACTTAATGGCGGCTGATCATGTGACTGATCATGCGCTGATCATGTTTGCTTTCATACACTGATCATGTGCCTCTGGAGGCAATAAACAAAGAGCTGAGCGGGCACGAATCAAACAGTCAGCAGGCAAAAATCATGGAACTCAGCTGTGAGGAATCATGCTGCTCAGCCTGGCCAATAATCAGAGCAGATGACAGGCAAGGAATCGTGCAGCTCAGCTGGCAATTTGAAGCAGATGAGCAGACAGGAGTCACGCAGCTCAGCAGCCCCTGATCAGGTGACTGAGCATAGCACTGTTCACCTCGGCTGATCATACACTGATCACGTGATTGATCATGCACTGATCACTTGGATATCATGCACCTGATCACGTGGCTGATCATACACTGTTCACGTGTCTGACCATGCCACTGATCACATGGTGGACATACACTGCTCACATAACTGATCATTGCACTGATCACGTGGCTGATCACTGCAGTGATCATGTAGCTACAATGTACTGGTCCCGTGAGTGATCATGCACTGAACGACGTGACTGATCATGCACTGATCACTGGACTGATCCATGCACTGATCAGCGTGGGATATCATGCACTGCTCCACGTGCTCATCATGCAATGATCCACACAGCTACCATGTACTGGTCACATGACTGATCATGAACTGGATCACCTGCTTATCATTGCATTTATTCATGTTCACTGATCAATGTGCTGATCATGTTTGGTGTCACACACTGATCATGGTGCATCTGGAGGCAATGAACAAAGGAGCTGAGTAGGCAGGAATCAGTCAGCAGGCTATAATCATGGGAACTCAGCTCTGAGAAATCATGCTGCTCAGGCTGGCAATAATCAAGTAGATGAGCAGGCAGAATATGCAGCACAGGTGGCATTGCAAGGAGATGAACAGGCAGGAATCGTTACAGCTCAGCTGGCAATTGGTCAAGCAATGGAGCAGACAGTAATCACGCAGCTCAGCAGGGCCCTTATCACGTGACTGAGCATTGCACTGTTCACGTGGCTGATCACACACCTATCACGTGAATGATCATTGCACTGCGCACGGTGGATATCATGCACTGATGACGTGGCTGATCATGCACTGATCAGAGCTTCTTGCACTGATCACTTGGCTGATCATACACTCATCACGGGACTGATCGTGCACTGATCACAGCGCTATCATGCATAGTCTACATGACTCCACATGCCAGCTGCTCACGGGGCTGATCATACACTGTTTCACGTAACCTGATCATGCACTGATAATGTGGATATCATTGCATTGATCACGTGGCTGAACATGCAATTGTTCACGTGGCTTACCACAAACCTGTCACGTGACTGATCATGCACTGATCACGTGTCTGACCATGCACTGATCACGTGCTGATCATACTCTGCTCACGTAACTGATCATTGCACACATCACGTGGATATAATGCACTTATCACCTGGCTGGTCATGCAATGTTCACGAGCTAACATATACTGGTACCGTGACTGATCATGCTCAGATCACGTAAATGATCATGCACTGTTCAGTTGACTGATCATGTACTGATCACTTGACTGATCATGCACTGACACGTAATTAATCCTGCACTGATCACTGACTCATCATGCACTGATCACGTGGCTGATCACACACGTATCACGTGACTGATCATGCACT
>NW_020190770.1:0-25288 GCF_002263795.3 Bos taurus | reverse complement strand
AGCATATAAATAGTCGCCTAGGCCATCTCTCCATCGAATACCCTGGGTCAGGTCGGGCTGGTCCCCGGCAGGCGGCGCCCGAACAGGGACCTCAGGAGGCAATACTCAAAGAGCTGTGCAGACACGAACCACGCAATCAGCAGGCAATAAGCATGGAGGTCAGCAGTGACGAATCATGCTGCTCAACTGGCAATAATCAAGCAGGTGACCAGGCAGGAATCACGCAGCTCAGCTGGCAATTGTCATGCAGATGAGCCGGCAGGAATCACGCAGCTCAGCAGGCCCTGATCACGTGACTCTGCAGGCACTGTTCACGTGGCTGATAAAGTACAGATCACGTGACTGAGCATGCACTGATCACGTGGCTATCATGCACTGATCACGTGACTGCGCATGCATGATGACCTGGCGGATCAGGCACTGATCACATGGCTCATCATGCACTGATCACGTGTTTATCAGGCAATGATAAGTGACTGACAGGCGCTGATCATGGGCCTGTGCACGCACTGATCACGTGGCTATCATGCACTGATCACGTGACTGCGCATGCACTGATGACGTGGCTGTTCGGGCACTGATCACGTGTTTATCAGGCAGTGATCAGTGACTGACAGGCGCTGATCATGGGACTGTGCACGCACTGATCACGTGGCTGATCAGGAACTGGCCACCTGACTGCGCATGCAGTGATCACGTGGCTGGTCGTTCACTGATCAAGTGTTTATCACCCGGTGATCCCGTGACTGAGAGGCGCTGATCACGTGACTGTGCCGTCAGTGATCACGTCGCTGATCATGCACTGATATCGTGAGTGAGCATGCACTGATCATGTGCCGGGAGCCGGGGAGGCCTTCCACTCTGGACAAAGGTCATGAGGAAGGAGGCTCGGCATACGCAAATGCGGGATCGAGCCTCAGGAGTCCACCCGGATATTCTCGAGCATCTCCCCCCAAAAAAACCAGAGTCTGCCTACTGTATTGCTTTGTGCTCTCACCTCTGATTTCACTGGGGGCTGTCCCCCACCACCATCTCGCTCTGTCTGTCAAAGAGTTAACTTACAGCTCCAATTCATAAAGTTCCTTGTCATTCTTCGCTTTAACTTCCAGCTGAGTCTCCATCTGGAGCGCGGCACCCACCACGCTTACTAATTATGCCTGGGCTGCTAAGACCCACTCGAGAAGGTGTCTAGGGTGAGGCACCTTCCGCCATTCGAGAGGGCGCCTGCGGCCTACGTAAGTGGTCCAAACTTCATGTCTTGAAGTTTGATTGGTCTTCCGCGTAAACCAAGCTACTCAGTTTCTTTTCTCCACCGAATTTTCCTACTGAGCTCTCCTCATACTATTATTCTTGACATCTCTGATTAGCATATAAATAGTCGCCTAGGCCATCTCTCCATCGAATACCCTGGATCAGGTCGGGCTGGTCCCCGGCAGGCGGCGCCCGAACAGGGACCTCAGGGGCAATACTCAAAGAGCTGTGCAGACACGAACCACGCAATCAGCAAGCAATAAGCATGGAGCTCAGCAGTGACGAATCATGCTGCTCAACTGTCAATAATAAAGCAGGTGACCAGGCAGGAATCACGCAGCTCAGTTGGCAATTGTCAAGCAGATGAGCCGGCAGGAATCACGCAGCTCAGCAGGCCCTGATCACGTGACTCTGCAGTCACTGATCACGTGGCTGATCAAGTACAGATCACGTGACTGAGCATGCACTGATCACGTGGCTATCATGCACTGATGACCTGACTGCTCATGCACTGATGACGTGGCTGCTCAGGCACTGATCACATGGCTCATCATGCACTTATCACGTGTTTATCAGGCAATGATCAGTGACTGACAGGCGCTGATCATGGGACTGTGCACGCACTGATCACATGGCTATCATGCACTGATCACGTGACTTCACATGGACTGATGACATGGCTGATCGGGCACTGATCATGTGTTTATCAGACAGTGATCAGTGACTGACAGGCGCTCATCATGGGACTGTGCACGCACTGATCACGTGGCTGATCAGGAACTGACTTCCTGACTGTGCAGGCAGTGATCACGTGGCTGGTCGTTCACTGATCACGTGTTTATCATCGGTGATCACGTGACTGAGAGGCGCTGATCACGTGACTGTGCCGTCAGTGATCACGTGGCTGATCATGCACTGATATCGTGAGTGAGCATGCACTGATCATGTGCCGGGAGCCGGGGAGCCTTCCACTGTGGACAAAGGTCATGAGGAAGGAGGCTCGGCATACGCAAATGCGGGATCGAGCCTCAGGGGTCCACCCGGATATTCTCGAGCATCTCCCCCCAAAAAAACCAGAGTCTGCCTACTGTATTGCTTTGTGCACTCACCTCTGATTTCACTGGGGCTGAACCCCACCACCATCTCGCTCTCTCTGTCAAAGAGTTAACTTACAGCTCCAATTCATAAAGTTCCTTGTCATTCTTCCCTTTAACTTCCAGCTGAGTCTCCATCTGGAGCGCGGAACCCACCACGCTTACTAATTATGCCTGGGCTGCTAAGACCCACTCGAGAAGGTGTCTAGGGTGAGGCACCTTTCGTTATTCGAGAGGGCGCCTGCGGCCTACGTAAGTGGTGCTTGCTTCATGTCTTGAAGTTTAATTGGTCTTCCGCGTAAACCAAGCTACTCAGTCTCTTTTCTCCACCGAATTTTCCTACTGAGCTCTCCTCATACTATTATTCTTGACATCTCTGATTAGCATATAAATAGTCGCCTAGGCCATCTCTCCTTCGAATATCCTGGATCATCTGGGGCTGGTCCCCGGCAGGTGGCGCCCGAACAGGGACCTCAGGAGGCAATACTCAAAGAGCTGAGCAGACACGAACCACGCAATCAGCAGGCAATAAGCATGGAGCTCAGCAGTGACGAATCATGCTGCTCAACTGGCAATAATCAAGCAGGTGACCAGGCAGGAATCACGCAGCTCAGCTGGCAATTGTCATGCAGATGAGCCGGCAGGAATCACGCAGCTCAGCAGGCCCTGATCACGTGACTCTGCAGGCACTGATCACGTGGCTGATCAAGTACAGATCACGTGACTGAGCATGCACTGATCACGTGGCTATCATGCACTGATCACGTGACTGGCATGCACTGATGACGTGGCTGCTCAGGGCACTGATCACGTGTTTCAGGCAGTGATCAGTGACTGACAGGCGCTGATCATGGGCCTGTGCACGCACTGATCACGTGGCTGATCAGGAACTGGCCACCTGACTGCGCATGCAGTGATCACGTGGCTGGTCGTTCACTGATCAAGTGTTTATCACCCGGTGATCCGTGACTGAGAGGCGCTGATCACGTGACTGTGCCGTCAGTGATCACGTGGCTGATCATGCACTGATATCGTGAGTGAGCATGCACTGATCATGTGCCGGGAGCCGGGAGGCCTTCCACTGTGGACAAAGGTCATGAGGAAGGAGGCTCGGCATACGCAAATGCGGGATCGAGCCTCAGGGTCCACCCGGATATTCTCGAGCATCTCCCCCCAAAAAAACCAGAGTCTGCCTACTGTATTGCTTTGTGCTCTCACCTCTGATTTCACTGGGGGCTGTCCCCCACCACCATCTCGCTCTCTCTGTCAAAGTTAACTTACAGCTCCAATTCATAAAGTTCCTTGTCATTCTTCCCTTTAACTTCCAGCTGAGTCTCCATCTGGAGCGCGGAACCCACCACGATTACTAATTATGCCTGGGCTGCTAAGACCCACTCGAGAAGGTGTCTAGGGTGAGGCACCTTTCGTTATTCGAGAGGGCGCCTGCGGCCTACGTAAGTGGTGCAAACTTCATGTCTTGAAGTTTAATTGGTCTTCCGCGTAAACCAAGCTACTGAGTCTCTTTTCTCCACCGAATTTTCCTACTGAGCTCTCCTCATACTATTATTCTTGACATCTCTGATTAGCATATAAATAGTCGCCTAGGCCATCTCTCCTTCGAATACCCTGGATCAGCTGGGGCTGGCGCCGGGCAGGTGGCGACCGAACAGGGACCTCAGGAGGCAATACTCAAAGAGCTGTGCAGACACGAACCACGCAATCAGCAGGCAATAAGCATGGAGGTCAGCAGTGACGAATCATGCTGCTCAACTGGCAATAATCAAGCAGGTGACCAGGCAGGAATCACGCAGCTCAGCTGGCAATTGTCATGCACATGAGCCGGCAGGAATCAGCAGCTCAGCAGGCCCTGATCACGTGATCTGCAGGCACTGATCACGTGGCTGATCAAGTCAGATAACGTGACTCAGCATGCACTAATCACGTGGCTATCATGCACTGATCACGTGACTGCTCATGCACTGATGTCGTGGCTGCTCAGGCACTGATCACATGGCTCATCATGCACTTATCACGTGTTTATCAGGCAATGATCAGTGACTGACAGGCGCTGATCATGGACTGTGCACGCACTGATCACGTGGCTATCATGCACTGATCACGTTTCTTCACATGGACTGATGACATGGCTGATCGGGCACTGATCACGTGTTTATCAGACAGTGATCAGTGACTGACAGGCGCTCATCATGGGACTGTGCACGCACTGATCAGTGGCTGATCAGAACTGACTTCCTGACTGTGCAGGCAGTGATCACGTGGCTGGTCGTTCACTGATCGTGTTTATCATCCGGTGATCACGTGACTGAGAGGCGCTGATCACGTGACTGTGCCGTCAGTGATCACGTGGCTGATCATGCACTGATATCGTGAGTGAGCATGCACTGATCATGTGCCGGGAGCCGGGGAGGACTTCCATTCTGGACAAAGGTCATGAGGAAGGAGGCTCGGCATATGCAAATGCAGGATCGAGCCTCAGGGGTCACCCGGATATTCTCGAGCATCTCCCCCCAAAAAAAACCAGAGTCTGCCTACTGTATTGCTTTGTGCACTCACCTCTGATTTCACTGGGGGCTGAACCCCACCACCATCTCGCTCTCTCTGTCAAAGAGTTAACTTACAGCTCCAATTCATAAAGTTCCTTGTCATTCTTCCCTTTAACTTCCAGCTGAGTCTCCATCTGGAGCGCGGAACCCCCACGATTACTAATTATGCCTGGGCTGCTAAGACCCACTCGAGAAGGTGTCTAGGGTGAGGCACCTTTCGTTATTCGAGAGGGCGCCTGCGGCCTACGTAAGTGGTGCAAACTTCATGTCTTGAAGTTTAATTGGTCTTCCGCGTAAACCAAGCTACTCAGTCTCTTTTCTCCACCGAATTTTCCTACTGAGCTCTCCTCATACTATTATTCTTGACATCTCTGATTAGCATATAAATAGTCGCCTAGGCCATCTCTCCTTCGAATACCCTGGATCAGTTGGGGCTGGTCCCCGGCAGGTGGCGACCGAACAGGGACCTCAGGAGGCAAATACTCAAAGAGCTGAGCAGACACGAACCACGCAATCAGCATGCAATAAGCATGGAGGTCAGCAGTGACGAATCATGCTGCTCAACTGGCAATAATCAAGCAGGTGACCAGGCAGGAATCACGCAGCTCAGCTGTCAATTGTCATGCAGATGAGCCCACAGGAATCACGCAGCTCAGCTGGCAATTGTCATGCAGATGAGGCGGCAGGAATCACGAAGCTCAGCAGGCCCTGATCACGTGACTCTGCAGGCACTGATCACGTGGCTGATCAAGTACAGATCACGTGACTGAGCATGCACTGATCACGTGACTATCATGCACTGATCACGTGACTGCTCATGCACTGATGACGTGGCTGATCAGGCACTGATCACATGGCTCATCATGCACTGATCACGTGTTTATCAGGCAATAATCAGTGACTGACAGGCGCTGATCATGGGACTGTGCACGCACTGATCACGTGGCTATCATGCACTGATCACGTGACTTCGCATGGACTGATGACGTGGCTGATCGGGCACTGATCACGTGTTTATCAGACAGTGATCAGTGACTGACAGGCGCTGATCATGGGACTGTGCACGCACTGATCAGTGGCTGATCAGGAACTGATTCCTGACTGCCCATGCAGTGATCACGTGGCTGGTCGTTGACTGATCGGGTGTTTATCATCCGGTGATCACGTGACTGAGAGGCGCTGATCACGTGACTGTGCCGTCAGTGATCACGTGGCTGATCATGCACTGATATCGTGACTGAGCATGCACTGACCATGTGCCGGGAGCCAGGGGAGGCATTCCACTGTGGACAAAGGTCATGAGGAAGGAGGCTCGGCATACGCAAATGCGGGATCGAGCCTCAGGCGTCCACCCGGATATTCTCGAGCATCTCCCCCCAAAAAAATCAGAGTCTGCCTACTGTATTGCTTTGTGCACTCACCTCTGATTTCACTTGGGGCTGTCCCCCCACCATCTCGCTCTCTCTGTCAAATAGTTAACTTACAGCTCCAATTCATAAAGTTCCTTGTCATTCTCCTTTAACTTCCAGCTGAGTCTCCATCTGGAGCGCGGAACCCACCACGATTACTAATTATGCCTGGGCTGCTAAGACCCACTCGAGAAGGTGTCTAGGGTGAGGCACCTTTCGTTATTCGAGAGGGCGCCTGCGGCCTACGTAAGTGGTGCAAACTTCATGTCTTGAAGTTTGATTGGTCTTCCGCGTAAACCAAGCTACTGAGTCTCTTTTCTCCCCGAATTTTCCTACTGAGCTCTCCTCATACTATTATTCTTGACATCTCTGATTAGCATATAAATAGTCGCCTAGGCCATCTCTCCTTCGAATACCTTGGATCAGCTGGGGCTGGCGCCGGGCAGGTGGAGCCCGAACAGGGACCTCAGGAGGCAATACTCGAAGAGCTGTGCAGACACGAACCACGAAATCAGCAGGCAATAAGCATGGAGGTCAGCAGTGACGAATCATGCTGCTCAACTGGCAATAATCAAGCAGGTGACCAGGGAGGAATCACGCAGCTCAGCTGGTAATTGTCAAGCAGATGACCGACAGGAATCACGCAGCTCAGCTGGCAATTGTCATGCACATGAGCCGGCAGGAATCAGGCAGCTCAGCAGGCCCTGATCACGTGACTCTGCAGGCACTGATCAAGTGGCTGATCAAGTCAGATAACGTGACTCAGCATGCACTAATCACGTGGCTATCATGCACTGATCACGTGACTGCTCATGCACTGATGATGTGGCTGCTCAGGCACTGATCACATGGCTCATCATGCACTTATCACGTGTTTAATCAGGCAATGATCAGTGACTGACAGGCGCTGATCATGGGACTGTGCACGCACTGATCACGTGGCTATCATGCACTGATCACGTGACTTCACAAGGACTGATGACATGGCTGATCGGGCACTGATCACGTGTTTATCAGACAGTGATCAGTGACTGACAGGCGCTCATCATGGGACTGTGCACGCACTGATCAGTTGGCTGATCACGAACTGACTTCCTGACTGTGCAGGCAGTGATCACGTGGCTGGTCGTTCACTGATCACGTGTTTATCATCCGGTGATCACGTGACTGAGAGGCGCTGATCACGTGACTGTGCCGTCAGTGATCACGTGGCTGATCATGCACTGATATCGTGAGTGAGCATGCACTGATCATGCTAGCCGGGATTCCATTCTGGACAAAGGTCATGAGGAAGGAGGCTCGGCATACGCAAATGCGGGATCGAGCCCAGGGGTCCACCCGGATATTCTCGAGCATCTCCCCCCAAAAAAAACCAGAGTCTGCCTACTGTATTGCTTTGTGCACTCACCTCTGATTTCACTGGGGGCTGAACCCCACACCATCTCGCTCTCTCTGTCAAAGAGTTAACTTACAGTTCCAATTCATAAAGTTCCTTGTCATTCTTCCTTTAACTTCCAGCTGAGTCTCCATCTGGAGCGTGGAACCCACCACGATTAAATTATGCCTGCTGCTAAGACCCACTCGAGAAGGTGTCTAGGGTGAGGCACCTTTCGTTATTCGAGAGGGCGCCTGCGGCGTAAGTGTGCAAACTTCATGTCTTGAAGTTTAATTGGTCTTCCGCGTAAACCAAGCTACTCAGTCTCTTTTCTCCACCGAATTTTCCTACTGAGCTCTCCTCATATATTATTCTTGACATCTCTGATTAGCATATAAATAGTCGCCTAGGCCATCTCTCCTTCGAATACCCTGGATCAGCTGGGGCTGGTCCCCGGCAGGTGGCGACCGAACAGGGACCTCAGGAGGCAATACTCAAAGAGCTGAGCAGACACGAACCACGCAATCAGCAGACAATAAGCATGGAGGTCAGCAGTGACGAATCATGCTGCTCAACTGGCAATAATCAAGCAGGTGACCAGGCAGGAATCACGCAGCTCAGCTGGCAATTGTCATGCAGATGAGCCGGCAGGAATCACGTAGCTCAGCAGGCCCTGATCACGTGACTCTGCAGGCACTGATCACGTGGCTGATAAGTACAGATCACGTGACTGAGCATGCACTGATCACGTGGCTATCATGCACTGATCACGTGACTGCGCATGCACTGATGACCTGGCGGATCAGGCACTGATCACATGGCTCATCATGCACTGATCAGTGTTTATCAGCAATGATCAGTGACTGACAGGCGCTGATCATGGGCCTGTGCACGCACTGATCACGTGGCTATCATGCACTGATCAGTGACTGGATCCGCCAGGTCATAGTGCATGCGCAGTCACGTGATCAGTGATGATAGCCACGTGATCAGTGCATGCCAGTCACGTGATCTGTACTTTATCAGCCACGTGAACAGTGCCTGCAGAGTCACGTGTCAGAGCCTGCTGAGACTGCGTGATTCCTGCTGGCTCATTGCATTGACCATTGCCAGCAGCTGCGTGATTCCTGCCTGGTCACCTGCTTGATTATTGCCAGTTGAGCAGCATGATTCGTCACTGCTACCTCCATGGCTTATTGTCTGCTGATTGCGTGGTTCGTGTCTGCTCAGCTCTTTGAGTAATTGCCTCCTGAGGTCCCTGTTCGGTCGCCACTGCCGGGGACCAGCCCCAGCTGATCCAGGGTATTCGAAGGAGAGATGGCCTAGGCGACTATTTATATGCTAATCAGAGATGTCAAGAATAATAGTATGAGGAGAGCTCAGTAGGAAAATTCGTGGAGAAAAGAGACTGAGAGCTTTTTACGCGGAAGACCAATTAAACTTCAAGACATGAAGTTTACCACTTACGTAGGCCGCAGGCGCCTCTCGAATAAACGAAAGGTGCCTCACCCTAGACACCTTCTCGAGTGGGTCTTAGCAGCCCAGGCATAATAGTAATCGTGGTGGGTTCCGCCCAGATGGAACTCAGCTGGAAGTTAAAGGGAAGAATGACAGGAACTTTATGAATTGGACTGTAAGTTAACTCTTTGACAGAGAGAGCGAGATGGTGGTGGGGTTCAGCCCCCAGTGAAATCAGAGGTGAGTGCCAAGCATACAGTAGGCAGACTCTGGTTTTTTTTGGGGGGAGATGCTCGAGAATATCCGGGTTGGACCCTGGGCTCGATCCCGCATTTGCGTATGCCGAGCCTCCTTCCTCATGACCTTTGTCGCAGAATGGAAGTCCTCCCCGGCTCCGCAACATGATCAGTGCATGCTCACTCACGATATCAGTGCATGATCAAGCCACGTGATCACTGACGGCAAAGTCACGTGATCAGCGCCTCTCAGTCACGTGATCACCGGATATAAACACGTGATCAGTGAACGACAGCACGTGATCACTGCCTGCACAGTCAGGAAGTCAGTCGTGATCAGCCAACTGATCAGTGCGTGCACAGTCCCATGATGAGCGCCTTGTCAGTCACTGATACTGTCTGATAAACACGTGATCAGTGCCCGATCAGCCATGTCATCAGTCCTTTGTGAAGTCACGTGATCAGTGCATGATAGCCACGTGATCAGTGCGTGCACAGTCCCATGATCAGCGCCTGTCAGTCACTGATCATTGCCTGATTAACACGTGATAAGTGCATGATGAGCCATGTGATCAGTGCCTGAGCAGCCACATCATCAGTGCATGAGCAGTCACGTGATAGTGCATGATAGCCCGTGATTAGTGCATGCTGAGTCAACGTTATCTGACTTGATCAGCCACTTGATCAGTGCCTGCAGTCACGTGATCAGGGCCTGCTGAGCTGCCTGATTCCTGCCGGCTCATGTGCATGACAATTGCAGCTGAGCTGCGTGATTCCTGTCGGTCATCTGCTTGACAATTACCAGCTGAGCTGCGTGATTCCTCCCTGGTCACTGCTTGATTATTGCCAGTTGAGCAGCATGATTCGTCACTGCTGACCTCCATGCTTATTGCCTGCTGATTTCGTGTTCGTGTCTGCACAGCTCTTCGAGTATTGCCTCCTGAGGTCCCTGTTCGGGCTCCACCTGCCCGGCGCCAGCCCAGCTGATCCAAGGTATTCGAAGGAGAGATGGCCTAGGCGACTATTTATATGCTAATCAGAGATGTCAAGAATAATAGTATGAGGAGAGCCAGTAGGAAAATTCGGGGGAGAAAAGAGACTAGTAGCTTGGTTTACGCGGAAGACCAATCAAACTTCAAGACATGAAGTTTGCACCACTTACGTAGGCCGCAGGCGCCCTCGATAACGAAAGGTGCCTCACCCTAGACACCTTCTCGAGTGGTCTTAGCAGCCCAGGCATATTAGTAATCGTGGTGGGTTCCGCGCTCCAGATGGAGACTCAGCTGGAAGTTAAAGGGAGGATGACAAGGAACTTTATGAATTGGAGCTGTAAGTTAACTATTTTTGACAGAGAGAGCGAGATGGTGGTGGGGGACAGCCCCAAGTGAAATCAGAGGTGAGTGCACAAAGCAATACAGCAGGCAGCTCTGATTTTTTTTGGGGGGAGATGCTCGAGAATATCCGGGTGGACGCCTGAGGCTCGATCCGCATTTGCGTATGCCGAGCCTCCTTCCCATGACTTTGTCCACAGTGGAATGCCTCCCTGGCTCCCGGCACATGGTCAGTGCATGCTCAGTCACGAATCAGTGCATGATCAGCCACGTGATCACTGACGGCAACAGTCACGTGATTCAGCGCCTCTCAGTCACGTGATCACCGGATGATAAACACCCGATCAGTCAACGAACCAGCCACGTGATCACTGCATGGGCAGTCAGGAAGTCAGTTCCTGATCAGCCACCTGATCAGTGCGTGCACAGTCCCATGATCAGCGCCTGTCAGTCACTGATCACTGTCTGATAAACACGTGATCAGTGCCCGATCAGCCACGTCATCAGTCCATGCGAAGTCACGTGATCAGTGCATGATAGCCACGTGATCAGTGCGTGCACAGTCCCATGATCAGCGCCTGTCAGTCACTGATTATTGCCTGATAAACACGTGATCAGTGCATGATGAGCCATGTGATCAGTGCCTGATCAGCCACGTCATCAGTGCATGAGCAGTCACGTGATCAGTGCATGAGAGTGATCAGTGCATGCTCAGTCACGTGATTTGTTACTTGATCAGCCACTGATCAGTGCCTGCAGAGTCACGTGATTCAGGGCCTGCTGAGCTTCGTGATTCCTGCCGCCTCATCTGCATGACAATTGCCAGCTGAAGCTGCGTGATTCCTGTGGGCTCATCTGCATGACAATTGACAGCTGAGCTGCGTGATTCCTGCCTGGTCCCTGCTTGATATTGCAGTTGAGCAGCATGATTCGTCACTGCTGACCTCCATGCTTATTGCATGCTGATTTGCGTGGTTCGTGTCTGCTCAGCTCTTTGAGTATTTCCTCCTGAGGTCCCTGTTCGGTCGCCACTGCCGGGGACCAGCCCCAGCTGATCCAGGGTATCGAAGAAGAGATGGCCTAGGCGACTATTTATATGCTAATCAGAGATGTCAAGAATAATAGTATGAGGAGAGCTCAGTAGGAAGATTCGGTGGAGAAAAGAGACTGAGTAGCTTGGTTTACGCGGACAGACCAATTACTTCAAGACATGAAGTTGCACCACTTACGTAGGCCTCAGGCGCCCTCTCGAATAACGAAAGTGCCTCACCCTAGACACCTTCTCGAGTGGGTCTTAGCAGCCCAGGCATAATTAGTAATCGTGGTGGGTTCCGCGCTCCAGATGGAGACTCACTGGAGTTAAAGGGAAGAATGACAAGGAACTTTATGAATTGGAGCTGTAAGTTAACTCTTTGACAGAGAGAGCGAGATGGTGGTGGGGTTCAGCCCCAGTGAAATCAGAGGTGAGTGCACAAAGCCAATACAGTAGGCAGACTCTGGTTTTTTTTGGGGGGAGATGCTCGAGAATATCAGGGCACCCCGAGGCTCGATCCTGCATTTGCATATGCCGAGCCTCCTTCCTCATGACCTTTGTCCAGAATGGAAGTCCTCCCCGGCTCCCGGCACATGATCAGTGCATGCTCACTCACGATATCAGTGCATGATCAGCCACGTGATTCACTGACGGCACAGTCACGTGATCAGCGCCTCTCAGTCAGTGATCACCGGATGATAAACACCCGATCAGTGAACGACCAGCCACGTGATCACTGCCTGCACAGTCAGGAAGTCAGTTCCTGATCAGCCACCTGATCAGTGCGTGCACAGTCCATGATGAGCGCCTGTCAGTCACTGATCACTGTCTGATAACCACGTGATCAGTGCCGATCAGCCATGTCATCAGTCCATGTGAAGAAACGTGATCAGTGCATGATAGCCACGTGATCAGTGCGTGCACAGTCCCATGATAGCGCCTGTCAGTCACTGATCATTGCCTGATAACACATGATAGTGCATGATTGAGCCATGTGATCAGTGCCTGATCAGCCACGACATCAGTGCATGAGCAGTCACGTGATCAGTGCATGATAGCCACGTGATTAGTGCATGCTGAGTCACGTTATCTGACTTGATCAGCACGTGATCAGTGCTGCAGAATCACGTGATCAGGGCCTGCTGACTGGCGTGATTCCTGCCGCTCATGTGCATCACAATTGCCACTGAGCTGCTGATTCCTGCCTGCGTCACCTGCTTGATTATTGCCAGTTGAGCAGCATGATTCGTCATGCTGACCTCCATGCTTATTGCCTGCTGATTGCGTGGTTCGTGTCTGCACAGCTCTTTGAGTATTGCCTCCTGAGGTCCCTGTTCGGTCGCCACCTGCCGGCGCCAGCCCCAGCTGATCCAGGTATTCGAAGGAGAGATGGCCTAGGCGACTATTTATATGCTAATCAGAGATGTCAAGAATAATAGTATGAGGAGGAGCTCAGTAGGAAAATTCGGTGAGAAAAGAGACTCAGTAGCTTGGTTTACGCGGAAGACCAATTAAACTTCAAGACATGAGTTTTGCACCACTTACGTAGGCCGCAGGCGCCCTCTCGAATAACGAAAGGTGCCTCACCCTAGACACCTTCTCGAGTGGGTCTTAGCAGCCCAGGCATAATTAGTATCGTGGTGGTTCCGCGCTCCAGATGGAGACTCAGCTGGAAGTTAAAGGGAAAGAATGACAAGGAACTTTATGATTGGAGCTGTAAGTTAACTCTTTGAACAGAGAGAGCGAGATGGTGGTGGGGGACAGCCCCCAGTGAAATCAGAGGTGAGTGCACAAAGCAATACAGTAGGCAGACTCTGTTTTTTGGGGGGAGATGCTCGAGAATATCCGGGTGGACCCCTGAGGCTCGATCCCGCATTTGCGTATGCTGGCTCTTCCTCATGACCTTTGTCCACAGTGGAAGGCCTCCCCGCTCCGGCACATGATCAGTGCATGCTCACTCACGATATCAGTGCATGATCAGCCACTGTGATACTGAGGCACAGTCACGTGATCAGCGCCTTCAGTCACGGGATCACCGGGTGATAAACACTGACAGTGAACGACCAGCCACGTGATCACTGCATGCGCAGTCAGGTGGCCAGTTCCTGATCAGCCACGTGATCAGTGCGTGCACAGGCCATGATCAGCGCCTGTCCAGTCACTGATCACTGCCTGATAACACGTGATCAGTGCCTGAGCAGCCGTCATCAGTGCATGCGCAGTCACGTGATCAGTGCATGATAGCCACGTGATCAGTGCATGCTCAGTCACGTGATCTGTACTTGATCAGCCACGTGATCAGTGCCTGCAGAGTCACGTGATCAGGGCCTGCTGAGCTGCGTGATTCCTGCCGGCTCATCTGCTGACAATTGCCAGCTGAGCTGCGTGATTCCTGCCTGGTCACCTGCTTGATTATTGCCAGTTGAGCAGCATGATTCGTCACTGCTGACCTCCATGCTTATTGCCTGCTGATTGCGTGGTTCGTGTCTGCTCAGCTCTTTGAGTATTGCCTCCTGAGGTCCCTGTTCGGGCGCCACCTGCCGGGGACCAGCCCAGATGATCCAGGTATTCGAAGGAGAGATGGCCTAGGCGACTATTTATATGCTAATCAGAGATGTCAAGAATAATAGTATGAGGAGAGCTCAGTAGGAAAATTCGGTGGAGAAAAGAGACTGAGTAGCTTGGTTTACGCGGAAGACCAATTAAACTTCAAGACATGAAGCAAGCACCACTTACGTAGGCCGCAGGCGCCCTCTCGAATAACGAAAGGTGCCTCACCCTAGACACCTTCTCGAGTGGGTCTTAGCAGCCCAGGCATAATTAGTAAGCGTGGTGGGTTCCGCGCTCCAGATGGAGACTCAGCTGGAAGTTAAAGGGAAGAATGACAAGGAACTTTATGAATTGGAGCTGTAAGTTAACTCTTTGACAGAGAGAGCGAGATGGTGGTGGGGTTCAGCCCCCAGTGAAATCAGAGGTGAGTGCACAAAGCAATACAGTAGGCAGACTCTGGGTTTTTTTGGGGGGAGATGCTCGAGAATATCCGGGTGGACCCTGAGGCTCGATCCCGCATTTGCGTATGCCGAGCCTCCTTCCTCATGACCTTTGTCCACAGTGGAAGGCCTCCCCGGCTCCCGGCACATGATCAGTGCATGCTCACTCACGATATCAGTGCATGATCAGCCACGTGATCACTGACGGCACAGTCACGTGATCAGCGCCTCTCAGTCCGTGATCACCGATGATAAACACGTGATCAGTGAACGACCAGCCACGTGATCACTGCCTGCACAGTCAGGAAGTCAGTTCCTGATCAGCCACGTGATCAGTGCGTGCACAGTCCCATGATGAGCGCCTGTCAGTCACTGATCACTGTCTGATAAACACATGATCAGTGCCCGATCAGCCATGTCATCAGTCCATGTGAAGTCACGTGATCAGTGCATGATAGCCATGTGATCAGTGCGTGCACAGTCCCATGATCAGCGCCTGTCAGTCACTGATCATTGCCTGATAAACACGTGATAAGTGCATGATGAGCCATGTGATCAGTGCCTGAGCAGCACGTCATCAGTGCATGAGCAGTCAGGTATCAGTGCATGAAGCCACGTGATCAGTGCATGCTCAGTCACGTGATCTGTACTTGATCAGCCACGTGATCAGTGACTGCAGAGTCACGTGATCAGGGCCTGCTGAGCTGCGTGATTCCTGCCGGCTCATCTGCTTGACAATTGCCAACTGAGCTGCGTGATTCCTGCCTGGTCACCTGCTTTATTATTGACAGTTGAGCAGCATGATTCGTCACTGCTGAGCTCCATGCTTATTGCTGCTGATTGCGTGGTTCGTGTCTGCACAGCTCTTTGAGTATTGCCCCTGAGGTCCCTGTTCGGGCGCCGCCTGCCGGGACCAGCCCGACCTGATCCAGGGTATTCGATGGAGAGATGGCCTAGGCGACTATTTATATGCTAATCAGAGATGTCAAGAATAATAGTATGAGGAGAGCTCAGTAGGAAAATTCGGTGGAGAAAAGAAACTGAGTAGCTTGGTTTACGCGGAAGACCAATCAAACTTCAAGACATGAAGTTTGGACCACTTACGTAGGCCGCAGGCGCCCTCTCGAATGGCGGAAGGTGCCTCACCCTAGACACCTTCTCGAGTGGGTCTTAGCAGCCCAGGCATAATTAGTAAGCGTGGTGGGTGCCGCGCTCCAGATGGAGACTCAGCTGGAAGTTAAAGCGAAGAATGACAAGGAACTTTATGAATTGGAGCTGTAAGTTAACTCTTTGACAGACAGAGCGAGATGGTGGTGGGGACAGCCCCCAGTGAAATCAGAGGTGAGAGCAAAGCAATACAGTAGGCAGACTCTGGTTTTTTTGGGGGGGAGATGCTCGAGAATATCCGGGTGGACTCCTGAGGCTCGATCCCGCATTTGCGTATGCCGAGCCTCCTTCCTCATGACCTTTGTCCAGAGTGGAAGGCCTCCCCGGCTCCCGGCACATGATCAGTGCATGCTCACTCACGATATCAGTGCATGATCAGCGACGTGATCACTGACGGCCAGTCACGTGATCAGCGCCTCTCAGTCACGGATCACCGGGTGATAAACACTGATCAGTGAACGACCAGCCACGTGATCACTGCATGCGCAGTCAGGTGGCCAGTTCCTGATCAGCCACGTGATCAGTGCGTGCACAGTCCCATGATCAGCGCCTGTCAGTCACTGATCACTGCTGATAAACACGTGATCAGTGCCGAACAGCCACGTCATCAGTGCATGCGCGTCACGTGATCAGTGCATGATAGCCACGTGATCAGTGCGTGCACAGGCCCATGATCAGCGCCTGTCAGTCACTTATCATTGCCTGATAAACACGTGATCAGTGCATGATGAGCCATGTGATCAGTGCCTGATCCGCCAGGTCATCATGCATGCGCAGTCACGTGATCAGTGCATGATAGCCACGTGATCAGTGCATGCTCAGTCACGTGATCTGTACTTTATCAGCCACGTGAACAGTGCCTGCAGAGTCACGTGATCAGGGCCTGCTGAGCTGCGTGATTCCTGCCGGCTCATCTGCTGACAATTGCCAGCTGAGCTGCGTGATTCCTGCCTGGTCACCTGCTTGATTATTGCCAGTTGAGCAGCATGATTCGTCACTGCTGACCTCCATGCTTATTGCCTGCTGATTGCGTGGTTCGTGTCTGCACAGCTCTTTGAGTATTGCCTCCTGAGGTCCCTGTTCGGGCGCCGCCTGCCGGGGACCAGCCCGACCTGATCCAGGGTATTCGATGGAGAGATGGCCTAGGCGACTATTTATATGCTAATCAGAGATGTCAAGAATAATAGTATGAGGAGAGCTCAGTAGGAAAATTCGGTGGAGAAAAGAAACTGAGTAGCTTGGTTTACGCGGAAGACCAATCAAACTTCAAGACATGAAGTTTGGACCACTTACGTAGGCCGCAGGCGCCCTCTCGAATGGCGGAAGGTGCCTCACCCTAGACACCTTCTCGAGTGGGTCTTAGCAGCCCAGGCATAATTAGTAAGCGTGGTGGGTGCCGCGCTCCAGATGGAGACTCAGCTGGAAGTTAAAGCGAAGAATGACAAGGAACTTTATGAATTGGAGCTGTAAGTTAACTCTTTGACAGAGAGAGCGAGATGGTGGTGGGGTCAGCCCCCAGTGAAATCAGAGGTGAGAGCACAAAGCAATACAGTAGGCAGACTCTGGTTTTTTTGGGGGGAGATGCTCGAGAATATCCGGGTGGACTCCTGAGGCTCGATCCCGCATTTGCGTATGCCGAGCCTCCTTCCTCATGACCTTTGTCCAGAGTGGAAGGCCTCCCCGGCTCCCGGCACATGATCAGTGCATGCTCACTCACGATATCAGTGCATGATCAGCCACGTGATCACTGACGGCACAGTCACGTGATCAGCGCCTCTCAGTCACGGATCACCGGGTGATAAACACGTGATCAGTGAAAGGACCAGCCACGTGATCACTGGCATGCGCAGTCAGGGGGCCAGTTCCTGTCAGGCCCACGTGATCAGTGCAGGTGCCACAGGCCCATGATCAGCGCCTGGTCAGTCACTGGATCACTGCGCTGAATAAACACGTGATCCAGGTGCTCACCGAACAGGCCACGTCCATCAGTGCATGCCGCAAGGTCACGTGCATCAGGGGTGGCATGATAGGCCCACAGTGATCAAGTGCGTGCACAGGCCCATGATCAGCGCCTGTCAGTCACTGATGCATTGCCATGATTTAAACACGTGATCAGTGCATGATGAGCCATGTGATCAGTAAGCACTGATCCGCCAGGTCATCAGTGCTGTCAGTCACGTGATCATGTGCATGATAAGCCCACCGTGATCAGTCGCAATGCTCAGGTACACGTGATCTGTCTTTATCAGCCACGTGAACAGTGCCTGCAGAGTCACGTGATCAGGGGCCTGCTGAGCTGCGTGATTCCTGCCGGCTCATCTGCATGACAATTGCCAGCTGAGCTGCGTATTCCTGCCTGGTCACCTGCTATTTATTGCCAGTTGAGCAGCATGATTCGTCACTGCTGACCTCCATGCTTATTGTCTGCTGATTGCGTGGTTCGTGTCTGCTCAGCTCTTTGAGTATTGCCTCCTGAGGGTCCCTGTTCGGTCGCCACCTGCCGGGGACCAGCCCCAGCTGATCCAGGGTATTCGAAGGAGAGATGGCCTAGGCGACTATTTATATGCTAATCAGAGATGTCAAGAATTATAGTATGAGGAGAGCTCAGTAGGAAAATTCGGTGGAGAAAAGAGACTGAGAGCTTGGTTTACGCGGAAGACCAATTAAACTTTCAAGACATGAAGTTTGCACCACTTACGTAGGCCGCAGGGCGCCCTCTCGAATAACGAAAGTGCCCTCACCCTAGACACCTTCTCGAGTGGGTCTTAGCAGCCCAGCATAATTAGTAGCGTGGTGGGTTCCGCGCTCCAGATGGAGACTCAGCTGGAAGTTAAAGGAAGAATGACAAGGAACTTTATGAATTGGAACTGTAAGTTAACTCTTTGGACAGAGAGAGCGAGATGGTGGGGGGTTCAAGCCCCCCAGTGGAACAATGCAGAGGTGAGTGCACCCAACTAGGCAATACCAGGTAGGCAGTACTCTGGTTTTTTTGGGGGGAGATGCTCGAGGAATATTCCGGGTGGGACCCGCTGGGCTCGAATCCCGCATTTGCGGTATTGCCGAGGCCTCCGTTCCTCAGGACCTTTTGTCCAGAATGGAAGTCCTCCCCTGGCTCCCCGGCACATGATCAGGGCATGCTCACTCCACGGGATATCAGTGCATGCCATCAGCCACGTGATCACTGGACGGGCACCAGTCACGTGATCAGCGCCTCTCAGTCACGGGATCCACCGGGGTGATAAAACCACGTGGATCAGTGAAAGACCAGCCACGTGATCACTGCCATGCGCAGTCAGGTGGGCCAGTTCCTTGATCAAGCCACGTGATGCAGTGCGTGCACCAGTCCCATGATCAGCGCCTTGTCAGTCACTTGATCCACTGTCTGATAAACACGTGATCAGTGCCCGATCAGCCATGTCATCAGTCATGTGAAGTCACGTGATCAGTGCATGATAGCCACGTGATCAGTGCGTGCACAGTCCCATGATCAGCGCCTGTCAGTCACTGATCATTGCCTGATAAACACGTGATAGTGCATGATGAGCCATGTGATCAGTGCCTGAGCAGCCACGTCATCAGTGCATGAGCAGTCACGTGATCAGTGCATGATAGCCACGTGATCAGTGCATGCTCAGTCACGTGATCTGTACTTGATCAGCCACGTGATCAGTGCCTGCAGAGTCACGTGATCAGGGCCTGCTGAGCTGCGTGATTCCTGCCGGCTCATCTGCATGACAATTGCCAGCTGAGCTGCGTGATTCCTGCCTGCTGTCACCTGCTGATTCCTGCATTTGATTATTGCCAGTTGAGCAGCATGATTCGTCACTGCTGACCTCCATGCTTATTGCTGCTGATTGCGTGGTTCGTGTCTGCACAGCTCTTTGAGTATTGCCTCCTGAGGTCCCTGTTCGGGCCCACCTGCCGGGGACCAGCCCCAGCTGATCCAGGGTATTCGAAGGAGAGATGGCCTAGGCGACTATTTATATGCTAATCAGAGATGTCAAGAATAATAGTATGAGGAGAGCTCAGTAGGAAAATTCGGTGGAGAAAAGAACTGAGTAGCTTGGTTTACGCGGAAGACCAATCAAACTTCAAGACATGAAGTTTGCACCACTTACGTAGGCCGCAGGCGCCCTCTCGAATAACGAAAGGTGCCTCACCCTAGACACCTTCTCGAGTGGGTCTTAGCAGCCCAGGCATAATTAGTAATCGTGGTGGGTTCCGCGCTCCAGATGGAGACTCAGCTGGAAGTTAAAGGAAGAATGACAAGGAACTTTATGAATTGGAGCTGTAAGTTAACTCTTTGACACAGAGAGCGAGATGGTGGTGGGGGACAGCCCCCAGTGAAATCAGAGGTGAGTGCACAAAGCAATACAGTAGCAGACTCTGTTTTTTGGGCGGAGATGCTCGAGAATATCCGGGTGGACCCCTGGGCTCGATCCCGCATATTGCGTATGCCGAGCCTCCTTCCTCATGACCTTTGTCCAGAATGGAAGTCCTCCCCGGCTCCCGGCACATGATCAGTGCATGCTCACGTCACGATATCAGTGCATGATCAGCCACGTGATCAACTGACGGCACAGTCACGTGATCAGCGCCTCTCAGTCACGGATCACCGGGTGATAAACACGATCAGTGAACGACCAGCCACGTGATCACTGCATGCGCAGTCAGGTGGCCAGTTCCTGATCAGCCACGTGATCAGTGCGTGCACAGTCCCATGATCAGCGCCTGTCAGTCACTGATCACTGTGATAAACACGTGATCAGTGCCCGAACAGCCACGTCATCAGTGCATGCGCAGTCACGTGATCAGTGCATGATAGCCACGTGATCAGTGCGTGCACAGGCCCATGATCAGCGCCTGTCAGTCGCTTATCATTGCCTGATAAACACGTGATCAGTGCATGATGAGCCATGTGATCAGTGCCTGATCAGCCAGTCATCAGTGCATGCGCAGTCACGTGATCAGTGCATGATAGCCACGTGATCAGTGCATGCTCAGTCACGTGATCTGTACTTTATCAGCCACGTGAACAGTGCCTGCAGAGTCACGTGATCAGGGCCTGCTGAGCTGCGTGATTCCTGCCGGCTCATCTGCATGACAATTGCCAGCTGAGCTGCGTGATTCTGCTCAGACAATTGAGCTGAGCTGCGTGATTCCTGCCTGGTCACCTGCTTGATTATTGCCAGTTGAGCAGCATGATTCGTCACTGCTGACCTCCATGCTTATTGCTGCTGATTGCGTGGTTCGTGTCTGCACAGCTCTTTGAGTATTGCCTCCTGAGGTCCCTGTTCGGGCGCCACCTGCCGGGGACCAGCCCAGCTGATCCAGGGTATTCGAAGGAGAGATGGCCTAGGCGACTATTTATATGCTAATCAGAGATGTCAAGAATAATAGTATGAGGAGAGCTCAGTAGGAAAATTCGGTGGAGAAAAGACTGAGTAGCTTGGTTTACGCGGAAGACCAATCAAACTTCAAGACAAGAAGTTTGCACCACTTACGTAGGCCGCAGGCGCCCTCTCGAATAACGAAAGGTGCCTCACCCTAGACACCTTCTCGAGTGGGTCTTAGCAGCCCAGGCATAATTAGTAAGCGTGGTGGGTTCCGCGCTCCAGATGGAGACTCAGCTGGAAGTTAAAGGAAAGAATGACAAGGAACTTTATGAATTGGAGCTGTAAGTTAACTCTTTGACAGAGAGAGCGAGATGGTGGTGGGGTTCAGCCCCCAGTGAAATCAGAGGTGAGTGCACAAAGCAATACAGTAGGCAGACTCTGGTTTTTTTGGGGGGAGATGCTCGAGAATATCCGGGTGGACCCTGAGGCTCGATCCCGCATTTGCGTATGCCGAGCCTCCTTCCTCATGACCTTTGTCCAGAATGGAAGTCCTCCCCGGCTCCCGGCACATGATCAGTGCATGCTCACTCACGATATCAGTGCATGATCAGCCACGTGATCACTGACGGCACAGTCACGTGATCAGCGCCTCTCAGTCACGGATCACCGGGTGATGAAAACACGTGATCAGTGAACGACCAGCCACGTGATCACTGCATGCGCAGTCAGGTGGTCAGTTCCTGATCAGCCACGTGATCAGTGCGTGCACAGTCCCATGATCAGCGCCTGTCAGTCACTGATCACTGCCTGATAAACACGTGATCAGTGCCCGAACAGCCACGTCATCAGTGCATGCGCAGTCACGTGATCAGTGCATGATAGCCACGTGATCAGTGCGTGCACAGTCCCATGATCAGCGCCTGTCAGTCACTGATCATTGCCTGATAAACACGTGATCAGTGCATGATGAGCCATGTGATCAGTGCCTGATCCGCCACGTCATCAGTGCATGCGCAGTCACGTGATCAGTGCATGATAGCCACGTGATCAGTGCATGCTCAGTCACGTGATCTGTACTTTATCAGCCACGTGATCAGTGCCTGCAGAGTCACGTGATCAGGGCCTGCTGAGCTGCGTGATTCCTGCCGGCTCATCTGCATGACAATTGCCAGCTGAGCTGCGTGATTCCTGCCTGGTCACCTGCTTGATTATTGCCAGTTGAGCAGCATGATTCGTCACTGCTGAGCTCCATGCTTATGCTGTGATTGCGTGGTTGTGTGTCTGCTCAGCTCTTTGAGTATTCGCCTCCTGAGGTCCTGTTCGGTCCGCCACCTGCGGGGACCAGCCCACTGATCCAGGGTATTCGAAGGAGAGATGGCCTAGCGACTATTATATGCTAATCAGAGATGTCAAGAATAATAGTATGAGGAGAGCTCAGTAGGGAAATTCGGTGGAGAAAAGAGACTGAGTAGCTTGGTTTACGCGGAAGACCAATTAAACTTCAAGACAAGAAGTTTGGACACTTACGTTAGGCCGCAGGCCACTCTCGAATAACGAAAGGTGCCTCACCCTAGACACCTTCTCGAGTGGGTCTTAGCAGCCCAGGCATAATTAGTAATCGTGGTGGGTTCCGCGCTCCAGATGGAGACTCAGCTGGAAGTTAAAGGGAAGAATGACAAGGAACTTTATGAATTGGAACTGTAAGTTAACTCTTTGACAGAGAGAGCGAGATGGTGGTGGGGTTCAGCCCCCAGTGAAATCAGAGGTGAGTGCACAAAGCAATACAGTAGGCAGACTCTGGTTTTTTTTGGGGGGAGATGCTCGAGAATATCCGGGTGGACCCCTGGGCTCGATCCCGCATTTGCGTATGCCGAGCCTCCTTCCTCATGACCTTTGTCCAGAATGGAAGTCCTCCCCGGCTCCCGGCACATGATCAGTGCATGCTCACTCACGATATCAGTGCATGATCAGCCACGTGATCACTGACGGCACAGTCACGTGATCAGCGCCTCTCAGTCACGTGATCACCGGATGATAAACACGTGATCAGTGAACGACCAGCCACGTGATCACTGCCTGCACAGTCAGGAAGTCAGTTCGTGATCAGCCAACTGATCAGTGCGTGCACAGTCCCATGATGAGCGCCTGTCAGTCACTGATCACTGTCTGATAAACACGTGATCAGTGCCCGATCAGCCATGTCATCAGTCCTTGTGAAGTCACGTGATCAGTGCATGATAGCCACGTGATCAGTGCGTGCACAGTCCCATGATCAGCGCCTGTCAGTCACTGATCATTGCCTGATAAACACGTGATAGTGCATGATGAGCCATGTGATCAGTGCCTGAGCAGCCACTCATCAGTGCATGAGCAGTCACGTGATCAGTGCATGATAGCCACGTGATCAGTGCATGCTCAGTCACGTGATCTGTACTTGATCAGCCACGTGATCAGTGCCTGCAGAGTCACGTGATCAGGGCCTGCTGAGCTGCGTGATTCCTGCCGGCTCATGTGCATGACAATTGCCAGCTGAGCTGCGTGATTCCTGCGGTCATCTGCTTGACAATTACCAGCTGAGCTGCGTGATTCCTGCCTGGTCACCTGCTTGATTATTGCCAGTTGAGCAGCATGATTCGTCACTGCTGACTCCATGCTTATTGCCTGCTGATTGCGTGGTTCGTGTCTGCACAGCTCTTTGAGTATTGCCTCCTGAGGTCCCTGTTCGGGCTCCACCTGCCGGGCCAGCCCCAGCTGATCCAGGTATTCGAAGGAGAGATGGCCTAGGCGACTATTTATATGCTAATCAGAGATGTCAAGAATAATAGTATGAGGAGAGCTCAGTAGGAAAATTCGGTGGAGAAAGAGACTGAGTAGCTTGGTTTACGCGGAAGACCAATCAAACTTCAAGACATGAAGTTTGGACCACTTACGTAGGCCGCAGGCGCCCTCTCGAATGGCGAAAGGTGCCTCACCCTAGACACCTTCTCGAGTGGTCTTAGCAGCCCAGGCATAATTAGTAATCGTGGTGGGTTGCGCGCTCCAGATGGAGACTCAGCTGGAAGTTAAAGGGAAGAATGACAAGGAACTTTATGAATTGGAGCTGTAAGTTAACTCTTTGACAGAGAGAGCGAGATGGTGGTGGGGGACAGCCCCAGTGAAATCAGAGGTGAGTGCACAAAGCAATACAGTAGGCAGACTCTGGTTTTTTTGGGGGGGAGATGCTCGAGAATATCCGGGTGGACCCTGAGGCTCGATCCCATTTGCGTATGCCGAGCCTCCTTCCTCATGACCTTTGTCCAGAGTGGAATGCCTCCCCGGCTCCCGGCACATGGTCAGTGCATGCTCAGTCACGATATCAGTGCATGATCAGCCACGTGATCACTGACGGCACAGTCACGTGATCAGCGCCTCTCAGTCACGTGATCACCGGATGATAAACACCCGATCAGTGAACGACCAGCCACGTGATCACTGCATGGGCAGTCAGGAAGTCAGTTCCTGATCAGCCACCTGATCAGTGCGTGCACAGTCCCATGATCAGCGCCTGTCAGTCACTGATCACTGTCTGATAAACACGTGATCAGTGCCCGATCAGCCACGTCATCAGTCCATGCGAAGTCACGTGATCAGTGCATGATAGCCACGTGATCAGTGCGTGCACAGTCCATGATCAGCGCCTGTCAGTCACTGATCATTGCCTGATAAACACGTGATCAGTGCATGATGAGCCATGTGATCAGTGCCTGATCAGCCACGTCATCAGTGCATGAGCAGTCACGTGATCAGTGCATGATAGCCACGTGATCAGTGCATGCTCAGTCACGTGATCTGTACTTTATCAGCCACGTGATCAGTGCCTGCAGAGTCACGTGATCAGGGCCTGCTGAGCTGCGTGATTCCTGCCGGCTCATCTGCATGACAATTGCCAGCTGAGCTGCGTGATTCCTGTGGGCTCATCTGCATGACAATTGACAGCTGAGCTGCGTGATTCCTGCCTGGTCACCTGCTTGATTATTGCCAGTTGAGCAGCATGATTCGTCACTG
>NW_020190769.1:0-8434 GCF_002263795.3 Bos taurus | reverse complement strand
GGTGGGCATGATCAGCCACGTTAATCAGTGCACTTATCAGCCACTTGATCACACTAAGGTCCAGCCCGTGATCAGTGCATGTGCAGTCACATGATCAGCCAGTGATCAGTTCATGCACAGTCACGTGATCACTATATGCTCAGCCACGTGATCAGTGCATGATCATCCACGTGATTAGTGCATGCACAGTCACATTATCAGTGTATGATAGGCTTCGTGATCAGTGCATATTTAGTTACGTGATTAATGTATGTAAGCCACGTAATCAGTGCATGATAGCCACGTGATCAGTGCCTGATCAGTCATGATCAGTGCATATGCAGTCACGTGATCAGGTCTATGATCATCCACGTGAAGAGTATGATCAGCCACGTGATTCAGTGCATGATCAGCCACGTGATCAGGTGTATGATCAGCCACGTGATCAGTGTATGATCAGCACGTGATCAGTGTATGATCATCCCGTAATCAGAGTGTTGATCAGTGCATGATCAGCCACGTGATCAGTGTATTATCAGCCACGTGATCAGTGCATGATCCACAACGTGATTAGTGCATGATCAGTCAAGTGATCAGTGAATGATCAGCCACGTGAACAGTGCATCTCCACAACGTGATTAGTGCATGATCAGCCACGTGATTCAGGTTATTTAAGCCACGTGATACGTCCATGATCACCCACGGGATCAGAGCATGTTCAGCCACCGTGATCGTCATGATGACATGTGTCGCCCATTGCATTGCACACTCACATGGATCAGTGTATGATCAGCTTCGAGATCAGTGCATGATCAGCCCACAGTGATCTGCATATGATTCGTCACGTGGTCAGTGTATGATCAGCCACGGGATTAGCATGATAGCCAAGTGATATTGCTGATCAGTCACGCGATCAGTGCATATCTGCCACGGGATCCGGGCATGATTGACATGTGATCAGTGCATGAGAGCTACGTGATCAGTGCATGATCAGCCACGTGATCATTGCATGATCAGCCACGTGATCAGTGCATGAACAGTCACGTGATCAGTGTATGATCAACTTCGTTGATCAGTGCATGATCAGCTACGTGATCAGTGCATGCTCAGTCACATGATCAGTGTATGATCAACTTCGTGGGATCAGTGCATGATCAGCTACGTGATCAGTGCATGCTCAGTCACATGATCAGTGCATGTGCAGTCACGTGATCAGTGCATGATAAGTCACGTGTTCAGTGCATGATCTGTCACGTGATCAGTGTGTGATCATCCATATGATCAGTGCATGGGCAATCTCGAGATCAGTGACATGATAGCGACGTGATCACTGCATTGATTATCACGTGATCTGTTCCAGATCAGCTACATGATTAGTGCATGATAGCCAGGTGTCAGTGCATGATCAGTCACGTGATCGTGTTGATCAACCACGTGATCAATGCATGATAGCCACCAGATCAGTGCATGATCAGTCACGTGATCAGTGCATGATCTGTCACGTGTCCTGTGTATGATATCTTAGTGATCAGTTTTGCGCAGTCATCTTATCAGTGCATGATAGCTAAGTTATCAGTGCCTGATCAACAACGTGATCAGAGCAAGATTGCCACGTGATCAGTGCATGATTATTTAGGTGATCAAAGTATGATAAGCCACATTATTCAGTGCCATGATAGCCACGTGATCAGTGCATGATCAGTCACGTGATCATTGCATGAGAAGTCATGTGATCAGTGCATGATACCTATGTGATCAGTGGGCATAATCACTCACTGATCAGTGCATGATCAGCCACGTGATCAGTACATGATCAGCCAAGTGTCATTGCATGCACAGTCACGTGATCAGTGTATGATCAGCCTCGTGATCAGTGCAGGATCAGCCACGTGATCAGTGCATGAACAGGCCCGTGATCAGTGCATGATCAGGCTCATGATCAGTGCATGATCAGTCACGTGATCAGTCCATGACCAGTCACGTGAGTAGTGCATGATCAGACACGTGATCAGTGCATGATCAGTCAAGTGATCAGTGCATTATCAGCCACGTGATCAGTGCAAGATCAGTCACGTGATCAGTGATGATCAGGCACGTGAAGAATGCATGATCAGTCACCAGATCAGTGTATTATAGCCAGCTTAACAGTGCATGATCAGCCACGTGATCAGTGCATGATAGCACGTAATCAGTGCATGGTCAGTCACGTGATCACTGTATGATCAGCCACGTAATCAGTACATGATAGCAACCTGATCAGAGCATGATATGCAATGGGATTTGTGCATGATCAGCCACGTGATCAGTGTACGAACATACATGTGATCAGTACATGATCAGCCACGTGATCATTGCATGATCAGCCACGTGATCATTGCATGATCTGCAACGTGATCAGTGCATGATCAGCCACGGGATCAGTGCATGATCAGGCACGTGATCAGTGCATGATCAGTCATGTGATCAGTGTATGATCCGCCACGTATCAGTGCATGATCCACAAAGTGATTAGTGCATGATCAGCCACGTGATCAGTGCATGATCAGCCACGTGATCAGTGTTTGATCAGCCACGTGTTCAGTGCATGATAGGCACGTCATCAGTGCATGATAGCCACGTGATCATTGTCTACAATTACGTGAACACTGCATGTGCAGTCCTGTGATCAGTGCATAATAGCCACGTGATCAGTGTCTGATCAGTAACGTCATCAGTGTATTATCATCCACATGATCGGTGCATGCGCAGTCACGTGATCAGTGCATTATAGCCACGTGATCAGTTCTTGATTAGTCACTTGATCAGGCCATTTCAGACACGAGATCACTGCATGCTAAGTCACGTGATCAGTTCATGTTCCGCCATGTGATTAGTGCATGATCAGCCACGTGATAAATGCGTGATCATCCACGTGATTACTGCATGCACAATCAAGTGATCAGTGCATGATAGTCACGTGATCTATGCATGATCAGTCACGTGATCAGTGTATGATCAGCCAAGTGATCAGTGCATGATAGCCACGTGACCAGCACATGATTAATCAGTGCATGATCAGTCAAGTGATCAGTGCATGATCAGTCATGTAATCAGTGCATGATTAGCCATTTTTTTAGTGCATAAGCAGTCAAGTGATCAGCGTATTATCATCCACGTGATCAGTGCATGCGCAGTCAAGTGATCAGTGCATGCAGTCTCGTGATCAGTGTATTTGCAGCTTCGTGTTCAGAGTACGATCAGCCACGTGATCAGTGCCTGATCAGCCACGTGATCAGTGTATCATCAGCCATATGATCAGTGCATGATCAGCCACATGATCAGTGCATGCACAGTCATCTGATCAGTGTATGATCAGCTTCGTGATCAGTGCATGATCAGCCACGTGATCAGTGCATGATCAGCCACATGATCAATGCATGCACCTTCATGTGATCAGTGCTGATCCACAACGTGATTAGTGTGCATGATCAGTCATGTAATCACTGTATGATCAGCCACGTGATAAGTGCAAGAACAGCCACGTGATCAGTGCATGATCCACAACGTGATTAGTTCAGGATCAGTCATGTGAACAGTGTATGATCAGCCACGTGATCAGTGCATGTGCAGTCACGTGATCAGTGCATGATCAGCCAAGTGATCAGTTCATGCACAGTCACGTGATCACTGTATGCTCAGCCACGTGATCAGTGCATGATCATCCACGTGATTAGTGCATGCACAGTCACATTATCAGTGTATGATAGGCTTCGTGATCAGTGCATATTTAGTTACGTGATTAATGTATGATGAGCCACATAATCAGTGCATGATAGCCACGTGATCAGTGCCTGATGAGTCACGTGATCAGTGCATATGCAGTCACGTGATCAGAGTATGATCATCCACGTGATCAGAGTATGATCAGCCACGTGATCAGTGCATGATCAGCCACGTGATCAGTGTATAATCATCCACATGATCAGTGCATGCACAGTCAAGTGGTCAGTGTATTACAGCCATGTGATCAGTGCATGATCAGCCAGGTAAACAGTGCATGATAGCCATCTGACCATTGCATGATCAGCAACATGGTTAGTGCATGCTAAGACACGTGATCAGTGCATGATCATGCACGTGAAGAGTCTATGATCACTCACGTGATCAGTGGATGATAGTCAGGTTATCAGTGCATGATCAGCCACGTGATCAGTACATGATCAGCCAAGTGATCATTGCATGCACAGTCACGTGATCACTGTATGATCAGCCTCGTGATCAGTGCATCATCCACAACGTGATTAGTGCATGATCAGCCAAGTGATCAGTGCATGCACACTCACATGATTGGAGTATGATCAGCTTCGTGATCAGTGCATGATCAGGCACGTGATCAGTGCATGATCAGTCACGTGATCACTGTATGAACAGCAACGTGATCAGTGCATGATTGCGACGTGTCTAGTGCATGATCAGTCACGTGATCAGTGCATGATAGCCACGTGATCAGTGCATGATCAGTCACGTGAGTAGTGCATGATTTGTCACTTGATCAGTGTATAATATCCACGTGATCAGTTCATGCGCCGTCATGTGATCAGTGCATGATACGCAACGTGATCAGTGCATGATCCGCCACGAGAACAATCCTTGATCAGCCACGTGATCAGTGCATGATAGCCACATAAACAGTGCATGAACAGGTCTGTGTTTAGTTAATGCGCAGTCACGTGATCAGTGCATGATAGACACATGATCAGTGCATGATAGCCATGTGATCAGTGCATGCAGTAACGTGATCAGTGTATTTTCAGCTTCGTGTTCAGAGTATGATCAGCCACGTGATCAGTGCCTGATCAGCCACGTGATCAGTGCATGATCCACAACGTGATTAGTGCATGATCATTCAGGTGATCAGTGTATGATCAGCCACGTGATCAGTTCATGATCACCCAAGTGATCAGTGTATGATGAGCCACGTGATCAGTGCATCATCCACAACGTGATTAGTGCATGATCAGCCACGTGAGCAGTGTATGATAAGCCACGTGATCAGTTCATGATCACAGACGTGATCAGGGCATGATCAGCCACGTGATCAGTGCGTGATCAGCCACATGATCAGTGCATGCGCACTCACGTGATCAGAGTGATCAGATCAGAGTATGATCAGCTTCGTGATCAATGCAGGATCAGCCACGTGATCAGTGCATGATCAGTCACGTGATCAGTGCGTGATCAGTGACGTGATCAGTGTATGGTCATCCATATTTTCAGTGCGTGCCCAGTCACGTGATCAGTGCATTATAGCCACGTGATCAGTTCTTGATTAGTCACATGATCAGCACAATTCAGACACGAGATCACTGCATGCTAATTTACGCAATCAGTGCATGATCAGGCACATGATCAGTGCATGATCAGGCACGTGATGAGTATATGATCAGCCACGTGATCAGTGCATGATAGCCACGTGACTAGTGCATGATCAGTCACGTGATCAGTGCAGGATCCACAACGTGATTAGTGCATGATCAGTCATGTAATCACTGTATGCTCAGCCACGTGATCAGTGCATGATCAACCACTTTATCAGTGCATGATCAGACACATGATCAGTGCATGATCAGTCACGTGATCAGTGTATAATCATCCACATGATCAGTGCATGCACAGTAAAGTGGTCAGTGTATTACAGCCATGTGATCAGTGCATGATCAGCCAGGTAAACAGTGCATGATAGCCACCTGACCATTGCATGATCAGCAACATGGTTAGTGCATGCTAAGACACGTGATCAGTGCATGATCATGCACGTGAAGAGTGCATGATCACTCACGTGATCAGTGGATGATAGCCAGGTTATCAGTGCATGATCAGCCACGTGATCAGTACATGATCAGCCAAGTGATCATTGCATGCACAGTCACGTGATCAGTGTATGATCAGCCTCGTGATCAGTGCAGGATCAGCCACGTGATCAGTGCATGAACAGGCACGTGATCAGTGCATGATCAGGCTCATGATCAGTGCATGATCAGTCACGTGATCAGTCCATGATCAGTCACGTGAGTAGTGCATGATCAGACACGTGATCAGTGCATGATCAGTCTCGTGATCAGTGCATTATCAGCCACGTGATCAGTGCATATCAGCCACGTAATCAGTGTATTATCAGCCACGTGATCAGTGCATGATCCACAACGTGATTAGTGCATGATCAGTCATGTGATCAGTGTATGATCAGCCACGAGACCAGTGCATCATCCACAACGTGATTAGTGCATGATCAGCCACGTGATCAGTGTATGATAAGCCACGTGATAAGTGCATGATCACCCACGGGATCAGAGCATGTTCAGCCACGTGATCAGTGCATGATCAGCCATGTGATCATTGCATGCACACTCACGTGATCAGTGTATGATCAGCTTCGAGATCAGTGCATGATCAGCCACGTGATCAGTGCATGATCAGTCACGTGGTCAGTGTATGATCAGCCACGGGATTAGGCATGATAGCCAGGTGATTAGTGCATGATCAGTCACGCGATCAGTGCATGATCAGCCACGGGATCCGGGCATGATTGACATGTGATCAGTGCATGAGAGCTACGTGATCAGTGCATGATCAGCCACGTGATGATTGCATGATCCGCCACGTGATCAGTGCATGCACACTCACGTGATCAGTGTATGATCAACTTCGTGATCAGTGCATGATCAGCTACGTGATCAGTGCATGCTCAGTCACATGATCAGTGTATGATCAACTTCGTGATCAGTGCATGATCAAGCTACATGATCAGTGCATGCTCAGTCACATGATCAGTGCATGTGCAGTCACGTGATCAGTGCATGATAAGTCACGTGTTCAGTGCATGCTCTGTCACGTGATCAGTGTGTGATCATCCATATGATCAGTGTGTGCGCAATCTCGAGATCAGGGCATGATAGCGACGTGATCACTGCATGATTAGTCACGAGATCTGTTCCAGATCAGCTACGTGATTAGTGCATGATAGCCAGGTGATCAGTGCATGATCAGTCACGTGATCAGTGTATGATCAACCACGTGATCAATGCATGATAGCCACCAGATCAGTGCATGATCAGTCACGTGATCAGTGCATGATCTGTCACGTATCCTGTGTATGATATCTAAGTGATCAGTTCTTGCGCAGTCATGTGATCAGTGCATGATAGCTAAGTGATCAGTGCCTGATCAACCACGTGATCAGAGCAAGATCGCCACGTGATCAGTGCATGATTATTTAGGTGATCAATGTATGATAAGCCACATTATCAGTGCATGATAGCCACGTGATCAGTGCATGATCAGTCACGTGATCATGGCATGCGAAGTCATGTGATCAGTGCATGATAGCTATGTGATCAGTGCATAATCAGTCACGTGATCAGTGCATGATCAGCCACGTGATCAGTACATGATCAGCCAAGTGATCATTGCATGCACAGTCACGTGATCAGTGTATGATCAGCCTCGTGATCAGTGCAGGATCAGCCACGTGATCAGTGCATGAACAGGCCCGTGATCACTGCATGATCAGGCTCATGATCAGTGCATGATCAGTCACGTGATCAGTCCATGATCAGTCACGTGAGTAGTGCATGATCAGTCAAGTGATCAGTGCATTATCAGCCACGTGATCAGTGCAAGATCAGCCACGTGATCAATGCATGATCAGGCACGTGAAGAATGCATGATCAGTCACGAGATCAGTGTATTATAGCCAGGATAACAGTGCATGATCAGCCACGTGATCAGTGCATGATAGCCACGTAATCAGTGCATGGTCAGTCACGTGATCACTGCATGATCAGCCACGTGATCAGTACATGATAGCAACCTGATCAGAGCATGATATGCAATGGGATTTGTGCATGATCAGCCACGTGATCAGTGTATGATCAGCCACGTGATGAGTGCATGATCTGCAACGTGATCAGTGCATGATCAGCCACGGGATCAGTGCATGATCAGGCACGTGATCAGTGCATGATCAGTCATGTGATCAGTGTATGATCCGCCACGAATCAGTGCATGATCCACAAAGTGATTAGTGCATGATCAGCCACGTGATCAGTGCATTATCAGCCACGTGATCAGTGTTTGATCAGCCACGTGTTCAGTGCATGATACACACGTGATCAGTGCATGATAGCCACGTGATCATTGTCTACAATTACGTGAACACTGCATGTGCAGTCCCGTGATCAGTGCATAATAGCCACGTGATCAGTGAATGATCAGTCACGTGATCAGTGCCTGATCAGTAACGTCATAAGTGTATTATCATCCACAAGATCAGTGCATGTGCAGTCACGTGATCAGTGCATTATAGCCACGTGATCAGTTCTTGATTACTCACATGATCAGCACCATTCAGACACGAGATCACTGCATGCTAAGTCACGTGATCAGTTCATGTTCCGCCATGTGATCAGTGCATGAT
>NW_020190768.1:0-39151 GCF_002263795.3 Bos taurus | reverse complement strand
TTTAAGTGATCTGAGCATGTTCAGTTCACGTGACCAGTATATGGTAGCTACGTGAACATTGCATGACCAGCCAGGTGAGAAGTGCATGATAGCCACGTGATGTGTGCATGATCAGTTACGTGAGCAGAGTATGATCAGTCACGAGATCAGTGCATGAGTGCCGCGTGATCAGTGCATGATCAGTCACGTGATCAGTGCATGATCAGTCACGTGACCTGTACATGGTAGCTACGTGATCATTGCATGATCAGCCACGTGATCAGTGCATGATAGCCACGTGATCAGTGCATGATCAGCCACGTGATCAGTGCATAATCAGTCACATGATCAGTGCATGGTCAGTCACGTGGTCAGTGCATGATCATCCACGTGATCAGTGCATGTGGAGTCATGTAGTCAATGAATGATAGCGCCGTAATCAGTGCACGATCAGTCCCGTGATGAGTGTATGATCAGCCAAGTGATCAGTGCAAGATAGCTACGTGATCAGTGCATGATCAGTCACATGATCAGTGCATGATAGCCACGTGAGCCGTGCATACAATTACGTGATCAGTGCATGCACAATCACGTGATCAGTGCATGAGAGCCACGTGATCAGTGCATGATCATTCACGTGATAGGTGTGTGATCAGCGACGTGAACAGTGCATTCTCAGTCACGTGATCAGGGCCTGCTGAGCTTCGTGATTACTGTCTGCTCATCTGCTTGACAATTGCCAGCTGAGCTGTACGATTCCTGCCTGTCATCTCCTTGACAATTGCCACCTGTGCTGCATAATTCCTGCCTGCTCATCTACTTGATTATTGCCAGCTGAGCAGCATGATTTCTCAGAGCTGAGTTCCATCATTATAGCCTGCTGACTGATTCCTGCCTACTCAGCTCTTTGTTCATTGCCTCCAGATGCACATGATCAGTGTGTGACACCAAACATGATCAGCACATGATCAGTCACATGATGAATGCATGATAAGCCAGGTGATCAGTGCATGATCAATTACGTGATCAGTGCATGATCAGTCACGTGTTCAGCATGATCAGCCACGTGATCAGTGCATGATCAATTACGTGATCAGTGAATGATCACTCACGGGACCAGTACATGGTAGCTACGTGATGACTGCATGATCAGCCACGTGATCAGTGCATGATCAGTTACGTGATCAGTGCATGATGAGTTACGTGAGCAGTGTATGATCAGCCACGTGATCAGGGCATGGTCAGACACGTGAACAGTGTATGATTAGCCACGTGATCAGTGCAAGATATCCAAGTGATCAGTGCTTGATCAATCACGTGATCAGTGTTTGATCAGCCAGGTGAACAGTGCATGCTCAGTCACGTGATCAGGGCCTGCTGAGCTGCGTGATTACTGTCTGCTCATCTGCTTGACAATTGCCAGCTGAGCTGCATGATTCCTGCCTGTCATCTGCTTGACAATTGCCAGCTGTGCTGTGTAATTCCTGCCTGCTCAGCTGCTTGATTATTGCCAGCTGAGCAGCATGATTCCTCACAGCTGAGTTCCATGATTATTGCCTGCTGACTGTTTGATTCGTGCCTACTCAGCTCTTTGTTTATTGCCTCCAGAGGCACATGATCAGTGTATGATAGCAAACATTATCAGCGCATGATCAGTCACATGATCAGCGCCATTAGGTCACGTGATCACTACATGATAGTCATGTGATCAGTCCATGCTCAGTCACGGTATCAGTGCATGATCAGCCACGTGATCAGTGCATGATAGCCACGTGATCATTGCATGATAGCCACGTGATCAGTGCATGATCAGCCAGGTGATCAGTGAATGACTGCTACGTGATCAGTTCATGATCAGTCACGTGATCTGTGCATGACCAGGCAGGTGATCAGTGTATGATCATCCACGTGAGCAGTGCATGATAGCCACGTGATCTGTGCATGATCAGTCACCTGATGGGTGTATGATCAGTCACGTGACCGGTACATGGTAGCTACATGATCATTTGCATGATCAGCCACGTGATCAGTGCATGATAGCCACGTGGTCAGTGCATGATCAGTGAGGTGATCAGTGCATGATCAGTCATGTAATCTGTGCATGACCAGGCACGTGATCAGTGTATGACCAGCCATGTGATCAGTGCATGATAGCCACGTGATCAGTGCATGATCAGTCACCTGATCAGTGCATGATCAGTCACATGATCAGTGCATGATCAGCCACATGATCAGTGCATGATCAGTCACGTGACCAGTACATGGTAGCTGCGTGATCAGTGTATAACCAGCATGTGATCAGTGCATGATAGCCACATGATCAGTGCATGATCAGTCACCTGATCAGTGCATGATCAGTCACATGATCAGTGCATGATCAGCCACATGATCAGTGCATGATCAGTCACGTGACCAGTACATGGTAGCTGCGTGATCAGTGTATAACCAGCCATGTGATCAGTGCATGATAGCCACGTGATCAGTGCATGATCAGTCACCTGATCAGTGCATGATCAGTCACATGATCAGTGCATGATCAGCCACATGATCAGTGCATGATCAGTCACGTGACCAGTACATCGTAGCTGCGTGATCATGTATAACCAGCCATGTGATCAGTGCATGATCAGCCACATGATCAGTGCATGATCATTACGTCATCAGTGCATGATCAGTCACATGACCAGTACATGGTAGCTGCGTGATCAGTCTATGACCAGCCAAGTGATCAGGCATGATAGCCCCGTGTTCAGTGCATGATCAGTCACGTGATCAGTGCACGATCAGTCACGTGATCAGTGCATGATCAGTCACATGATCAGTGCATGATCAGCCAGGTGATCAGTGAATGATTGCTTCATGATCAGTTCCTGATTAGTCACGTAATCTGTGCATGACCAGGCAGGTGATCAGTGTATGATCAGCCACGTGAGCAGTGCATAATAGCCAGGTGATCAGTGCATGATTATCACCTGATGGGTGTGATCAGTCACGTGACTGGTACATGGTAGCTACATGATCATTGCATGATCAGCCCAGGTGAGTAGTGCACGATAGCCTCGTGATCAGTGCATGATCAGTGAGGTGATCAGTGCATGATCAGTCATGTAATCTGTGCATGACCAGGCACGTGATCAATGTATGACCAGCCATGTGATCAGTGCATGATAGCCACGTGATCAGTGCATGATCAGTCACGTGATCAGTGCATGATCAGCCACATGATCAGTGCATGATCAGTCACGTGACGAGCACATGGTAGCTGCGTGACCATTTCATGATCAGCCACGTTAGCAGTGCATGATAGCCACGTGATCAGTGCATGATCAGTTACGTGATCAGTGCAAGATCAGTCACGTGACCAGTACATGGTAGCTATGTGATCATTGCATGATCAGCCACGTGATCAGTGCATGATAGCCACGTGATCAGTGCATGATAGCCACGTGATCAGTGCATGATAAGCACGTGATCAGTGCATGATCAGTCACGTGATACGTGTGTGATCAGCCACGTGATCAGTGCATGATGAGTCAGGTATCAGTGCAGGATTCATTACGTGATCAGTGCATTATCAGTCACGTGACCAGTAAATGGTTGCTATGTGATCATTGCATGATCAGCCACGTGAGCAGTGCATGAGTGCCACGTGATCAGTGCATGATCATTCACGTGAAAGTGTGTGATAAACCACGTGAACAGTGCATGTTCAGCCACGTGATCAGTGCATGATATCCACGTGATCAGTGCATGATCAGTCTCGGTGAACAGTGCATGATCAGTCACGTGATCTGTGTATGATCAGCCACGTGATCACTGCATGATAGCCACGTGATCAGTGCATGATGAGTCTCGTGAAGAGTGAATGATCAGTCACGTGATCAAGTGTATGATCAGCCACTTGATCAGTGCATGATCAGTCATGTGACCAGTACATGGTAGCTATGTGAACATTGTATGATCAGCCACGTAAGCAGTGCATGATAGACACGTGATCAGTGCATGATCAATCACGTGATCAGTACAATGATCAGTCACGTGATCAGTGCATGATCAATTATGTTACCATTGCATGATCAGTCACGTGACCAGTACATGTAAGCTACGTGATCATTGCAGGATAAGCCACATGAGCATCTGCATGATAGACACGTGATCAGTGCAGATCAGCTACGTGAGCAGTGTATAATCAGCCACGTGATCAGTGCATGATCAGACACGTGATACGTGTGTGATCAGTCACGTGATGAGTGCATGATATCCACGTGATCAGTGCAGGATAGCCACGTGATCACTTCATGATTAGTCACATGATCTGTACATGATCACTCACGTGATACGTGTGTGATCAGCCACCGGATCAGTGCGTGATGAGCCACGTGATCAGTGCAGGATCAGTTACGTGATCAGTGCCTCCAGAGGCACATGATCAGCGTGGGACAACAAACATGATCAGCACATGATCAGTCACATGTTCAAATGCATGATCAGCACGTGATCAGTGCATGATAGCCACGTGATCAGTGCATGATAGCCACGTGATCAGTGCATGAAACCACGTGATCAGTGCATGATCAGTCACGTGATACGTGTGTGATCAGCCACGTGATCAGTGCATGATGAGTCAGGTGATCAGTGCAGATTCATTACGTGATCAGTGCATTATCAGTCACGTGACCAGTAAATGGTTGCTATGTGAACATTGCATGACCAGCCAGGTGAGAAGTGCATGATAGCCACCTGATGTGTGCATGATCAGTTACGTGAGCAGAATATGATCAGCCACGTGATCAGTGCATGAGTGCACGTGATCAGTTCATGATCATTTCACGTGACAAGTGTGTGATAAGCCACGTGAACAGTGCATGTTCAGCCACGTGATCAGTGCATGATATCCACGTGATCAGTGCATGATCAGTCTCCTCGTGAACAGTGCAATGATCAGTCACGTGATCAGTGTATGATCAGCCACGTGATCACTGCATGATTGCCACGTGATCAGTGCATGATGAGTCTCGTGAAGAGTGAATGATCAGTCACGTGATCAGTGTATGATCAGCCACGTGATCAGTGCATGATATCCAAGTGATCAGTGCATGATCAATCAAGTGATCAGTGTATGATCAGCCACGTGAACAGTGCATGCTCAGTCACGTGATCTGGCTGCTGAGCTGCATGATTACTGTCTGCTCATCTGCTTGACAATTGCCAGATGAGCTGCGTAATTCCTGCCTGCTCAGCTGCTTGATTATTGCCAGCTGAGCAGCATGATTCTCACCCTGAGTTCCATGAATTATTGCTGCTGACTGTTTGATTCGTGCCTACTCAGCTCTTTGTTTATTGCCTCCAGAGGCACATGATCAGTGTATGATAGCAAACATATCAGCGCATGATCAGTCACATGATCAGCGCCATTAGGTCACGTGATCACTACATGATAGTCATGTGATCAGTCCATGCTCAGTCACGGTATCAGTGCATGATCAGCCACGTGATCAGTGCATGATAGCCACGTGATCATTGCATGATAGCCACGTGATCAGTGCATGATCAGCCAGGTGATCAGTGAATGACTGCTACGTGATCAGTTCATGATCAGTCACGTGATCTGTGCATGACCAGGCAGGTGATCAGTGTATGATCATCCACGTGAGCAGTGCATGATAGCCACGTGATCTGTGCATGATCAGTCACCTGATGGTGTATGATCAGTCACGTGACCGGTACATGGTAGCTACATGATCATTGCATGATCAGCCACGTGAGTAAGTGCATGATAGCCACGTGGTCAGTGCATGTGATGCAGTGAGGTGATCAGTGCATGATCAGTCATGTAATCTGTGCATGACCAGGCACGTGATCAGTGTATGACCAGCCATGTGATCAGTGCATGATAGCCACGTGATCAGTGCATGATAAGTCACGTGATCAGTGCATGATCAGTCAAGTGGTCAGTGCATGATCAGCCACATGATCAGTGCATGATCAATTACGTCATCAGTGCATGATCAGTCACATGACCAGTACAGGTAGCTGCGTGATCAGTGTATGACCAGCCAAGTGATCAGTGCATGATAGCCACGTGATCAGTGCATGATCAAGTCACGTGATCAGTGCATGATCAGTCACGTGATCAGTGGCATGATCAGTCACATGATCAGTGCATGATCAGCCAGGTGATTCAGTGAATGATTGCTTCGTGATCAGTTCTGATTAGTCAAGTGATCTGTGCATGACAGGCAGGTGATCAGTGTATGATCAGCCACGTGAGCAGTGCATAATAGCCAGGTGATCAGTGCATGATTAGTCACGTGATGGGTGTATGAATCAGTCACGTGACTGGTACATGTAGCTACATGATCATTGCATGATCAGCCAGGTGAGTAGTGCACGATAGCCTCGTGATCAGTGCATGATCAGTGAGGTGATCAGTGCATGATCATCATGTAATCTGTGCATGACCAGCACGTGATCAATGTATGACCAGCCCATGTGATCAGTGCATGATAGCCACGTGATCAGTGCATGATCAGTCACATGTTCAGTGCACGATCAGTCACGTGATCAGTGCATGATCAGCCACATGGATCAGTGCATGATCCAGTCACGTGACGAGCACATGGTAGCTGCGTGATCATTTCATGATCAGCCACGTTAGCAGTGCATGATAGCCACGTGATCAGTGCATGATCAGTTACGTGATCAGTGCAAGATCAGGTCACGTGACCAGTACATGGTAGCTATTGTGATCATTGCATGATCAGCCACGTGAGTAGTGCATGATAGCCACGTGATCAGTGCATGATCATTGACGTGATCAGTGCATGATTCAGCATGTAATCTGTGATATGACCCAGGGCAGGATCAGTGTAGACCCAGCCATGGTGATCAGTGCATGATAGGCCGTGAATCAGTGCATGATCAGTCAAGTGATCACGGCATGATCAGACCACATGATCATGTGCATGATCAATTACGTGACCAGTACGTCGGTAGCTACGTGATATTGGCATGATCAGGCCACGGTGATCAGTGCATTATAGCCACCGGTGATTAGTGCATGATCAGTCACGTGGATCAGGTGCATGATCAGCCACGTGATCAGTGCATGATCAATTACGTGACCAGTACGTGGTAGCTACGTGATCATTGCATGATCAGCCACGTGATCAGTGCATGATAGCCACATGATCAGTGCATGATCAGTCATGTGATACATGTGTGATCAGCCACGTCATCAGTGCATGATCAGTATTGTGACCAGTACATGGTAGCTGCGTGATCAGTGTATGACCAGCCAAGTGATCAGTGCATGATAGCCACGTGATTAGTGCATGATCAGTCACGTGATCAGTGCATGATCAGCCACGTCATCAGTGCATGATCAGTCACGTGACCAGTACGTGGTAGCTACGTGAATCATTGCATGATCAGCCACGTGATCAGTGCATGATAGCCACATGATCAGTGCATGATCAGTCATGTGATACATGTGTGATCAGCCAGTGATCAGTGCATGATATCCACGTGATCAGTGAAAGTTAGCCACGTGATTAATGCATGATAGCCACGTGATCAGTGCATGATCAGTCACGTGATACGTGTGTGATCAGCCACGTGATCAGTGCATGATGAGTCAGGTGATCAGTGCAGGATTAATTACGTGATCAGTGGCATGATCAGTCACGTGACCAGTACATGGATGCTACGTGATCATTGCATGATCAGCCAAGTGAGCAGTGCATGATAGCCACGTGATCAGTGCATGATCAGTCACGTGATCAGTACATGATCATTCAACTGAGCAGTGCATGATCATTTAAGTGATCTGAGCATGTTCAGTCACGTGACCAGTATATGGTAGCTACGTGAACATTGCATGACCAGCCAGGTGAGAAGTGCATGATAGCCACGTGATGTGTGCATGATCAGTTACGTGAGCAGAGTATGATCAGTCACGAGATCAGTGCATGAGTGCCGCGTGATCAGTGCATGATCAGTCAGGTGATCAGTGCATGATCAGTCATGTGACCTGTACATGGTAGCTACGTGATGACTGCATGATCAGCCACGTGATCAGTGCATGATCAGTTACGTGATCAGTGCATGATGAGTTACGTGAGCAGTGTATGATCAGCCACGTTGATCAGGGCATGGTCAGACACGTGAACAGTGTATGATTAGCCACGTGATCAGTGCAAATTATCCAAGTGATCAGTGCTTGATCAATCACGTGATCAGTGTTATCAGCCAGAGTGAACAGTGCATACTCAGTCACGTGATCAGGGCCTGCTGAGCTGCGTGATTACTGTCTGCTCATCTGCTTGACAATTGCCAGCTGAGCTGTACGATTCCTGCCTGTCATCTCCTTGACAATTGCCACCTGTGCTGCATAATTCCTGCCTGTCTCATCTACTTGATTATTGCCAGCTGAGCAGCATGATTTCTCAGAGCTGAGTTCCATCATTATAGCCTGCTGACTGATTCCTGCCTTACTCAGCTCTTTGTTCATTGCCTCCAGATGCACATGATCAGTGTGTGACACCAAACATGATCAGCACATGATCAGTCACATGATGAATGCATGATAAGCCAGGTGATCAGTGCATGATCAATTACGTGATCAGTGCATGATCAGTCACGTGTTTCAGTGCATGATCAGCCACGTGATCAGTGCATGATCAATTACGTGATCAGTGAATGATCACTCACGGGACCAGTACATGGTAGCTACGTGATGACTGCATGATCAATTACGTGATCAGTGCATGATCAGTTACGTGATCAGTGCATGATGAGTTACGTGAGCAGTGTATGATCAGCCACGTGATCAGGGCATGGTCAGACACGTGAACAGTGTATGATTAGCCACGTGATCAGTGCAAGATATCCAAGTGATCAGTGCTTGATCAATCACGTGATCAGTGTTTGATCAAGCCAGGTGAACAGTGCATGCTCAGTCACGTGATCAGGGCCTGCTGAGCTGCGTGATTATGTCTGCTCATTCTGCTTGACAATTGCCAGCTGAGCTGCATGATTCCTGCCTGTCATCTGCTTGACAATTGCCAGCTGTGCTGTGGTAATTCCTGCTGCTCAGCTGCTTGATTATTGCCAGCTGAGCAGCATGATTCCTCACAGCTGAGTTCCATGATTATTGCCTGCTGACTGGTTTGATACGTGCCTACTCAGCTCTTTGTTTATTGCCTCCAGAGGCACATGATCAGTGTATGATAGCAAACATTATCAGCGCATGATCAGTCACATGATCAGCGCCATTAGGTCACGTGATCACTACATGATAGTCATGTGATCAGTCCATGCTCAGTCACGGTATCAGTGCATGATCAGCCACGTGATCAGTGCATGATAGCCACGTGATCATTGCATGATAGCCACGTGATCAGTGCATGATCAGCCAGGAGATCAGTGAATGACTGCTACGTGATCAGTTCATGATTAGTCACGTGATCTGTGCATGACCAGGCAGGTGATCAGTGTATGATCATCCACGTGAGCAGTGCATGATAGCCACGTGATCTGTGCATGATCAGTCACCTGATGGGTGTATGATCAGTCATGTGACCGGTACATGGTAGCTACATGATCATTGCATGATCAGCCACGTGAGTAGTGCATGATAGCCACGTGATCAGTGCATGATCATTGACGTGATAAGTGCATGATCAGTCATGTAATCTGTGAATGACCAGGCACGTGATCAGTGTATGACCAGCCATGTGATCAGTGCACGATAGCCACGTGATCAGTGCATGATCAGTCACGTGATCAGTGCATGATCAGTCACGTGATCAGTGCATGATCAGCCACATGATCAGTGCATGATCAATTACGTCATCAGTGCATGATCAGTATCGTGACCAGTACATGGTAGCTGCGTGATCAGTGTATGACCAGCCAAGTGATCAGTGCATGATAGCCACGTGATTAGTGCATGATCAGTCACGTGATCAGTGCATGATCAGCCACGTGATCAGTGCATGATCATTACGTGATCAGTGCATGATCAGTCACGTGACCAGTACGTGGTAGCTACGTGATCATTGCATGATCAGCCACGTGATCAGTGCATGATAGCCACATGATCAGTGCATGATCAGTCATGTGATACATGTGTGATCAGCCACGTGATCAGTGCATGATATCCACGTGATCAGTGAAAGATAGCCACGTGATTAATGCATGATAGCCACGTGATCAGTGCATGATCAGTCACGTGATACGTGTGTGATCAGCCACGTGATCAGTGCATGATGAGTCAGGTGATCAGTGCAGGATTAATTACGTGATCAGTGCATGATCAGTCACGTGACCAGTACATGGATGCTACGTGATCATTGCATGATCAGCCAAGTGAGCAGTGCATGATAGCCACGTGATCAGTGCATGATCAGTCACGTGATCAGTACATGATCATTCAACTGAGCAGTGCATGATCATTTAAGTGATCTGAGCATGTTCAGTCACGTGACCAGTATATGGTAGCTACGTGAACATTGCATGACCAGCCAGGTGAGAAGTGCATGATAGCCACGTGATGTGTGCATGATCAGTTACGTGAGCAGAGTATGATCAGTCACGAGATCAGTGCATGAGTGCCGCGTGATCAGTGCATGATCAGTCACGTGATCAGTGCATGATCAGTCACGTGACCTGTACATGGTAGCTACGTGATCATTGCATGATCAGCCACGTGATCAGTGCATGATAGCCACGTGATCAGTGCATGATCAGCCACGTGATCAGTGCATAATCAGTCACATGATCAGTGCATGGTCAGTCACGTGGTCAGTGCATGATCATCCACGTGATCAGTGCATGTGGAGTCATGTAGTCAATGAATGATAGCGCCGTAATCAGTGCACGATCAGTCCCGTGATGAGTGTATGATCAGCCAAGTGATCAGTGCAAGATAGCTACGTGATCAGTGCATGATCAGTCACATGATCAGTGCATGATAGCCACGTGAGCCGTGCATACAATTACGTGATCAGTGCATGCACAATCACGTGATCAGTGCATGAGAGCCACGTGATCAGTGCATGATCATTCACGTGATAGGTGTGTGATCAGCGACGTGAACAGTGCATTCTCAGTCACGTGATCAGGGCCTGCTGAGCTTCGTGATTACTGTCTGCTCATCTGCTTGACAATTGCCAGCTGAGCTGTACGATTCCTGCCTGTCATCTCCTTGACAATTGCCACCTGTGCTGCATAATTCCTGCCTGCTCATCTACTTGATTATTGCCAGCTGAGCAGCATGATTTCTCAGAGCTGAGTTCCATCATTATAGCCTGCTGACTGATTCCTGCCTACTCAGCTCTTTGTTCATTGCCTCCAGATGCACATGATCAGTGTGTGACACCAAACATGATCAGCACATGATCAGTCACATGATGAATGCATGATAAGCCAGGTGATCAGTGCATGATCAATTACGTGATCAGTGCATGATCAGTCACGTGTTCAGTGCATGATCAGCCACGTGATCAGTGCATGATCAATTACGTGATCAGTGAATGATCACTCACGGGACCAGTACATGGTAGCTACGTGATGACTGCATGATCAGCCACGTGATCAGTGCATGATCAGTTACGTGATCAGTGCATGATGAGTTACGTGAGCAGTGTATGATCAGCCACGTGATCAGGGCATGGTCAGACACGTGAACAGTGTATGATTAGCCACGTGATCAGTGCAAGATATCCAAGTGATCAGTGCTTGATCAATCACGTGATCAGTGTTTGATCAGCCAGGTGAACAGTGCATGCTCAGTCACGTGATCAGGGCCTGCTGAGCTGCGTGATTACTGTCTGCTCATCTGCTTGACAATTGCCAGCTGAGGCTGCATGATTCCTGCCTGTCATCTGCTTGACAATTGCCAGCTGTGCTGTGTAATTCCTGCCTGCTCAGCTGCTTGATTATTGCCAGCTGAGCAGCATGATTCCTCACAGCTGAGTTCCATGATTATTGCCTGCTGACTGTTTGATTCGTGCCTACTCAGCTCTTTGTTTATTGCCTCCAGAGGCACATGATCAGTGTATGATAGCAAACATTATCAGCGCATGATCAGTCACATGATCAGCGCCATTAGGTCACGTGATCACTACATGATAGTCATGTGATCAGTCCATGCTCAGTCACGGTATCAGTGCATGATCAGCCACGTGATCAGTGCATGATAGCCACGTGATCATTGCATGATAGCCACGTGATCAGTGCATGATCAGCCAGGTGATCAGTGAATGACTGCTACGTGATCAGTTCATGATCAGTCACGTGATCTGTGCATGACCAGGCAGGTGATCAGTGTATGATCATCCACGTGAGCAGTGCATGATAGCCACGTGATCTGTGCATGATCAGTCACCTGATGGGTGTATGATCAGTCACGTGACCGGTACATGGTAGCTACATGATCATTGCATGATCAGCCACGTGAGTAGTGCATGATAGCCACGTGGTCAGTGCATGATCAGTGAGGTGATCAGTGCATGATCAGTCATGTAATCTGTGCATGACCAGGCACGTGATCAGTGTATGACCAGCCATGTGATCAGTGCATGATAGCCACGTGATCAGTGCATGATCAGTCACCTGATCAGTGCATGATCAGTCACATGATCAGTGCATGATCAGCCACATGATCAGTGCATGATCAGTCACGTGACCAGTACATGGTAGCTGCGTGATCAGTGTATAACCAGCATGTGATCAGTGCATGATAGCCACATGATCAGTGCATGATCAGTCACCTGATCAGTGCATGATCAGTCACATGATCAGTGCATGATCAGCCACATGATCAGTGCATGATCAGTCACGTGACCAGTACATGGTAGCTGCGTGATCAGTGTATAACCAGCCATGTGATCAGTGCATGATAGCCACGTGATCAGTGCATGATCAGTCACCTGATCAGTGCATGATCAGTCACATGATCAGTGCATGATCAGCCACATGATCAGTGCATGATCAGTCACGTGACCAGTACATCGTAGCTGCGTGATCAGTGTATAACCAGCCATGTGATCAGTGCATGATCAGCCACATGATCAGTGCATGATCAATTACGTCATCAGTGCATGATCAGTCACATGACCAGTACATGGTAGCTGCGTGATCAGTCTATGACCAGCCAAGTGATCAGTGCATGATAGCCCCGTGTTCAGTGCATGATCAGTCACGTGATCAGTGCACGATCAGTCACGTGATCAGTGCATGATCAGTCACATGATCAGTGCATGATCAGCCAGGTGATCAGTGAATGATTGCTTCATGATCAGTTCCTGATTAGTCACGTAATCTGTGCATGACCAGGCAGGTGATCAGTGTATGATCAGCCACGTGAGCAGTGCATAATAGCCAGGTGATCAGTGCATGATTAGTCACCTGATGGGTGTATGATCAGTCACGTGACTGGTACATGGTAGCTACATGATCATTGCATGATCAGCCAGGTGAGTAGTGCACGATAGCCTCGTGATCAGTGCATGATCAGTGAGGTGATCAGTGCATGATCAGTCATGTAATCTGTGCATGACCAGGCACGTGATCAATGTATGACCAGCCATGTGATCAGTGCATGATAGCCACGTGATCAGTGCATGATCAGTCACGTGATCAGTGCATGATCAGCCACATGATCAGTGCATGATCAGTCACGTGACGAGCACATGGTAGCTGCGTGACCATTTCATGATCAGCCACGTTAGCAGTGCATGATAGCCACGTGATCAGTGCATGATCAGTTACGTGATCAGTGCAAGATCAGTCACGTGACCAGTACATGGTAGCTATGTGATCATTGCATGATCAGCCACGTGATCAGTGCATGATAGCCACGTGATCAGTGCATGATAGCCACGTGATCAGTGCATGATAAGCACGTGATCAGTGCATGATCAGTCACGTGATACGTGTGTGATCAGCCACGTGATCAGTGCATGATGAGTCAGGTATCAGTGCAGGATTCATTACGTGATCAGTGCATTATCAGTCACGTGACCAGTAAATGGTTGCTATGTGATCATTGCATGATCAGCCACGTGAGCAGTGCATGAGTGCCACGTGATCAGTGCATGATCATTCACGTGACAAGTGTGTGATAAACCACGTGAACAGTGCATGTTCAGCCACGTGATCAGTGCATGATATCCACGTGATCAGTGCATGATCAGTCTCGTGAACAGTGCATGATCAGTCACGTGATCTGTGTATGATCAGCCACGTGATCACTGCATGATAGCCACGTGATCAGTGCATGATGAGTCTCGTGAAGAGTGAATGATCAGTCACGTGATCAGTGTATGATCAGCCACTTGATCAGTGCATGATCAGTCATGTGACCAGTACATGGTAGCTATGTGAACATTGTATGATCAGCCACGTAAGCAGTGCATGATAGACACGTGATCAGTGCATGATCAATCACGTGATCAGTACATGATCAGTCACGTGATCAGTGCATGATCAATTATGTTACCATTGCATGATCAGTCACGTGACCAGTACATGTAAGCTACGTGATCATTGCAGGATAAGCCACATGAGCACTGCATGATAGACACGTGATCAGTGCAGATCAGCTACGTGAGCAGTGTATAATCAGCCACGTGATCAGTGCATGATCAGACACGTGATACGTGTGTGATCAGTCACGTGATGAGTGCATGATATCCACGTGATCAGTGCAGGATAGCCACGTGATCACTTCATGATTAGTCACATGATCTGTACATGATCACTCACGTGATACGTGTGTGATCAGCCACCGGATCAGTGCGTGATGAGCCACGTGATCAGTGCAGGATCAGTTACGTGATCAGTGCCTCCAGAGGCACATGATCAGCGTGGGACACCAAACATGATCAGCACATGATCAGTCACATGTTCAATGCATGATCAGCCACGTGATCAGTGCATGATAGCCACGTGATCAGTGCATGATAGCCACGTGATCAGTGCATGATAACCACGTGATCAGTGCATGATCAGTCACGTGATACGTGTGTGATCAGCCACGTGATCAGTGCATGATGAGTCAGGTGATCAGTGCAGGATTCATTACGTGATCAGTGCATTATCAGTCACGTGACCAGTAAATGGTTGCTATGTGAACATTGCATGACCAGCCAGGTGAGAAGTGCATGATAGCCACCTGATGTGTGCATGATCAGTTACGTGAGCAGAATATGATCAGCCACGTGATCAGTGCATGAGTGCCACGTGATCAGTTCATGATCATTCACGTGACAAGTGTGTGATAAGCCACGTGAACAGTGCATGTTCAGCCACGTGATCAGTGCATGATATCCACGTGATCAGTGCATGATCAGTCTCGTGAACAGTGCATGATCAGTCACGTGATCAGTGTATGATCAGCCACGTGATCACTGCATGATTGCCACGTGATCAGTGCATGATGAGTCTCGTGAAGAGTGAATGATCAGTCACGTGATCAGTGTATGATCAGCCACGTGATCAGTGCATGATATCCAAGTGATCAGTGCATGATCAATCAAGTGATCAGTGTATGATCAGCCACGTGAACAGTGCATGCTCAGTCACGTGATCTGGGCCTGCTGAGCTGCATGATTACTGTCTGCTCATCTGCTTGACAATTGCCAGATGAGCTGCGTAATTCCTGCCTGCTCAGCTGCTTGATTATTGCCAGCTGAGCAGCATGATTCCTCACCCCTGAGTTCCATGATTATTGCCTGCTGACTGTTTGATTCGTGCCTACTCAGCTCTTTGTTTATTGCCTCCAGAGGCACATGATCAGTGTATGATAGCAAACATTATCAGCGCATGATCAGTCACATGATCAGCGCCATTAGGTCACGTGATCACTACATGATAGTCATGTGATCAGTCCATGCTCAGTCACGGTATCAGTGCATGATCAGCCACGTGATCAGTGCATGATAGCCACGTGATCATTGCATGATAGCCACGTGATCAGTGCATGATCAGCCAGGTGATCAGTGAATGACTGCTACGTGATCAGTTCATGATCAGTCACGTGATCTGTGCATGACCAGGCAGGTGATCAGTGTATGATCATCCACGTGAGCAGTGCATGATAGCCACGTGATCTGTGCATGATCAGTCACCTGATGGGTGTATGATCAGTCACGTGACCGGTACATGGTAGCTACATGATCATTGCATGATCAGCCACGTGAGTAGTGCATGATAGCCACGTGGTCAGTGCATGATCAGTGAGGTGATCAGTGCATGATCAGTCATGTAATCTGTGCATGACCAGGCACGTGATCAGTGTATGACCAGCCATGTGATCAGTGCATGATAGCCACGTGATCAGTGCATGATAAGTCACGTGATCAGTGCATGATCAGTCAAGTGGTCAGTGCATGATCAGCCACATGATCAGTGCATGATCAATTACGTCATCAGTGCATGATCAGTCACATGACCAGTACATGGTAGCTGCGTGATCAGTGTATGACCAGCCAAGTGATCAGTGCATGATAGCCACGTGATCAGTGCATGATCAGTCACGTGATCAGTGCATGATCAGTCACGTGATCAGTGCATGATCAGTCACATGATCAGTGCATGATCAGCCAGGTGATCAGTGAATGATTGCTTCGTGATCAGTTCCTGATTAGTCAAGTGATCTGTGCATGACCAGGCAGGTGATCAGTGTATGATCAGCCACGTGAGCAGTGCATAATAGCCAGGTGATCAGTGCATGATTAGTCACGTGATGGGTGTATGATCAGTCACGTGACTGGTACATGGTAGCTACATGATCATTGCATGATCAGCCAGGTGAGTAGTGCACGATAGCCTCGTGATCAGTGCATGATCAGTGAGGTGATCAGTGCATGATCAGTCATGTAATCTGTGCATGACCAGGCACGTGATCAATGTATGACCAGCCATGTGATCAGTGCATGATAGCCACGTGATCAGTGCATGATCAGTCACATGTTCAGTGCACGATCAGTCACGTGATCAGTGCATGATCAGCCACATGATCAGTGCATGATCAGTCACGTGACGAGCACATGGTAGCTGCGTGATCATTTCATGATCAGCCACGTTAGCAGTGCATGATAGCCACGTGATCAGTGCATGATCAGTTACGTGATCAGTGCAAGATCAGTCACGTGACCAGTACATGGTAGCTATGTGATCATTGCATGATCAGCCACGTGAGTAGTGCATGATAGCCACGTGATCAGTGCATGATCATTGACGTGATCAGTGCATGATCAGTCATGTAATCTGTGAATGACCAGGCACGTGATCAGTGTATGACCAGCCATGTGATCAGTGCATGATAGCCACGTGATCAGTGCATGATCAGTCAAGTGATCAGTGCATGATCAGCCACATGATCAGTGCATGATCAATTACGTGACCAGTACGTGGTAGCTACGTGATCATTGCATGATCAGCCACGTGATCAGTGCATGATAGCCACGTGATTAGTGCATGATCAGTCACGTGATCAGTGCATGATCAGCCACGTGATCAGTGCATGATCAATTACGTGACCAGTACGTGGTAGCTACGTGATCATTGCATGATCAGCCACGTGATCAGTGCATGATAGCCACATGATCAGTGCATGATCAGTCATGTGATACATGTGTGATCAGCCACGTCATCAGTGCATGATCAGTATTGTGACCAGTACATGGTAGCTGCGTGATCAGTGTATGACCAGCCAAGTGATCAGTGCATGATAGCCACGTGATTAGTGCATGATCAGTCACGTGATCAGTGCATGATCAGCCACGTCATCAGTGCATGATCAGTCACGTGACCAGTACGTGGTAGCTACGTGATCATTGCATGATCAGCCACGTGATCAGTGCATGATAGCCACATGATCAGTGCATGATCAGTCATGTGATACATGTGTGATCAGCCACGTGATCAGTGCATGATATCCACGTGATCAGTGAAAGTTAGCCACGTGATTAATGCATGATAGCCACGTGATCAGTGCATGATCAGTCACGTGATACGTGTGTGATCAGCCACGTGATCAGTGCATGATGAGTCAGGTGATCAGTGCAGGATTAATTACGTGATCAGTGCATGATCAGTCACGTGACCAGTACATGGATGCTACGTGATCATTGCATGATCAGCCAAGTGAGCAGTGCATGATAGCCACGTGATCAGTGCATGATCAGTCACGTGATCAGTACATGATCATTCAACTGAGCAGTGCATGATCATTTAAGTGATCTGAGCATGTTCAGTCACGTGACCAGTATATGGTAGCTACGTGAACATTGCATGACCAGCCAGGTGAGAAGTGCATGATAGCCACGTGATGTGTGCATGATCAGTTACGTGAGCAGAGTATGATCAGTCACGAGATCAGTGCATGAGTGCCGCGTGATCAGTGCATGATCAGTCAGGTGATCAGTGCATGATCAGTCATGTGACCTGTACATGGTAGCTACGTGATGACTGCATGATCAGCCACGTGATCAGTGCATGATCAGTTACGTGATCAGTGCATGATGAGTTACGTGAGCAGTGTATGATCAGCCACGTGATCAGGGCATGGTCAGACACGTGAACAGTGTATGATTAGCCACGTGATCAGTGCAAGATATCCAAGTGATCAGTGCTTGATCAATCACGTGATCAGTGTTTGATCAGCCAGGTGAACAGTGCATACTCAGTCACGTGATCAGGGCCTGCTGAGCTGCGTGATTACTGTCTGCTCATCTGCTTGACAATTGCCAGCTGAGCTGTACGATTCCTGCCTGTCATCTCCTTGACAATTGCCACCTGTGCTGCATAATTCCTGCCTGCTCATCTACTTGATTATTGCCAGCTGAGCAGCATGATTTCTCAGAGCTGAGTTCCATCATTATAGCCTGCTGACTGATTCCTGCCTACTCAGCTCTTTGTTCATTGCCTCCAGATGCACATGATCAGTGTGTGACACCAAACATGATCAGCACATGATCAGTCACATGATGAATGCATGATAAGCCAGGTGATCAGTGCATGATCAATTACGTGATCAGTGCATGATCAGTCACGTGTTCAGTGCATGATCAGCCACGTGATCAGTGCATGATCAATTACGTGATCAGTGAATGATCACTCACGGGACCAGTACATGGTAGCTACGTGATGACTGCATGATCAATTACGTGATCAGTGCATGATCAGTTACGTGATCAGTGCATGATGAGTTACGTGAGCAGTGTATGATCAGCCACGTGATCAGGGCATGGTCAGACACGTGAACAGTGTATGATTAGCCACGTGATCAGTGCAAGATATCCAAGTGATCAGTGCTTGATCAATCACGTGATCAGTGTTTGATCAGCCAGGTGAACAGTGCATGCTCAGTCACGTGATCAGGGCCTGCTGAGCTGCGTGATTACTGTCTGCTCATCTGCTTGACAATTGCCAGCTGAGCTGCATGATTCCTGCCTGTCATCTGCTTGACAATTGCCAGCTGTGCTGTGTAATTCCTGCCTGCTCAGCTGCTTGATTATTGCCAGCTGAGCAGCATGATTCCTCACAGCTGAGTTCCATGATTATTGCCTGCTGACTGTTTGATACGTGCCTACTCAGCTCTTTGTTTATTGCCTCCAGAGGCACATGATCAGTGTATGATAGCAAACATTATCAGCGCATGATCAGTCACATGATCAGCGCCATTAGGTCACGTGATCACTACATGATAGTCATGTGATCAGTCCATGCTCAGTCACGGTATCAGTGCATGATCAGCCACGTGATCAGTGCATGATAGCCACGTGATCATTGCATGATAGCCACGTGATCAGTGCATGATCAGCCAGGAGATCAGTGAATGACTGCTACGTGATCAGTTCATGATTAGTCACGTGATCTGTGCATGACCAGGCAGGTGATCAGTGTATGATCATCCACGTGAGCAGTGCATGATAGCCACGTGATCTGTGCATGATCAGTCACCTGATGGGTGTATGATCAGTCACGTGACCGGTACATGGTAGCTACATGATCATTGCATGATCAGCCACGTGAGTAGTGCATGATAGCCACGTGGTCAGTGCATGATCAGTGAGGTGATCAGTGCATGATCAGTCATGTAATCTGTGCATGACCAGGCACGTGATCAGTGTATGACCAGCCATGTGATCAGTGCACGATAGCCACGTGATCAGTGCATGATCAGTCACGTGATCAGTGCATGATCAGTCACGTGATCAGTGCATGATCAGCCACATGATCAGTGCATGATCAATTACGTCATCAGTGCATGATCAGTATCGTAACCAGTACATGGTAGCTGCGTGATCAGTGTATGACCAGCCAAGTGATCAGTGCATGATAGCCACGTGATTAGTGCATGATCAGTCACGTGATCAGTGCATGATCAGCCACGTGATCAGTGCATGATCAATTACGTGATCAGTGCATGATCAGTCACGTGACCAGTACGTGGTAGCTACGTGATCATTGCATGATCAGCCACGTGATCAGTGCATGATAGCCACATGATCAGTGCATGATCAGTCATGTGATACATGTGTGATCAGCCACGTGATCAGTGCATGATATCCACGTGATCAGTGAAAGATAGCCACGTGATTAATGCATGATAGCCACGTGATCAGTGCATGATCAGTCACGTGATACGTGTGTGATCAGCCACGTGATCAGTGCATGATGAGTCAGGTGATCAGTGCAGGATTAATTACGTGATCAGTGCATGATCAGTCACGTGACCAGTACATGGATGCTACGTGATCATTGCATGATCAGCCAAGTGAGCAGTGCATGATAGCCACGTGATCAGTGCATGATCAGTCACGTGATCAGTACATGATCATTCAACTGAGCAGTGCATGATCATTTAAGTGATCTGAGCATGTTCAGTCACGTGACCAGTATATGGTAGCTACGTGAACATTGCATGACCAGCCAGGTGAGAAGTGCATGATAGCCACGTGATGTGTGCATGATCAGTTACGTGAGCAGAGTATGATCAGTCACGAGATCAGTGCATGAGTGCCGCGTGATCAGTGCATGATCAGTCACGTGATCAGTGCATGATCAGTCACGTGACCTGTACATGGTAGCTACGTGATCATTGCATGATCAGCCACGTGATCAGTGCATGATAGCCACGTGATCAGTGCATGATCAGCCACGTGATCAGTGCATAATCAGTCACATGATCAGTGCATGGTCAGTCACGTGGTCAGTGCATGATCATCCACGTGATCAGTGCATGTGGAGTCATGTAGTCAATGAATGATAGCGCCGTAATCAGTGCACGATCAGTCCCGTGATGAGTGTATGATCAGCCAAGTGATCAGTGCAAGATAGCTACGTGATCAGTGCATGATCAGTCACATGATCAGTGCATGATAGCCACGTGAGCCGTGCATACAATTACGTGATCAGTGCATGCACAATCACGTGATCAGTGCATGAGAGCCACGTGATCAGTGCATGATCATTCACGTGATAGGTGTGTGATCAGCGACGTGAACAGTGCATTCTCAGTCACGTGATCAGGGCCTGCTGAGCTTCGTGATTACTGTCTGCTCATCTGCTTGACAATTGCCAGCTGAGCTGTACGATTCCTGCCTGTCATCTCCTTGACAATTGCCACCTGTGCTGCATAATTCCTGCCTGCTCATCTACTTGATTATTGCCAGCTGAGCAGCATGATTTCTCAGAGCTGAGTTCCATCATTATAGCCTGCTGACTGATTCCTGCCTACTCAGCTCTTTGTTCATTGCCTCCAGATGCACATGATCAGTGTGTGACACCAAACATGATCAGCACATGATCAGTCACATGATGAATGCATGATAAGCCAGGTGATCAGTGCATGATCAATTACGTGATCAGTGCATGATCAGTCACGTGTTCAGTGCATGATCAGCCACGTGATCAGTGCATGATCAATTACGTGATCAGTGAATGATCACTCACGGGACCAGTACATGGTAGCTACGTGATGACTGCATGATCAGCCACGTGATCAGTGCATGATCAGTTACGTGATCAGTGCATGATGAGTTACGTGAGCAGTGTATGATCAGCCACGTGATCAGGGCATGGTCAGACACGTGAACAGTGTATGATTAGCCACGTGATCAGTGCAAGATATCCAAGTGATCAGTGCTTGATCAATCACGTGATCAGTGTTTGATCAGCCAGGTGAACAGTGCATGCTCAGTCACGTGATCAGGGCCTGCTGAGCTGCGTGATTACTGTCTGCTCATCTGCTTGACAATTGCCAGCTGAGCTGCATGATTCCTGCCTGTCATCTGCTTGACAATTGCCAGCTGTGCTGTGTAATTCCTGCCTGCTCAGCTGCTTGATTATTGCCAGCTGAGCAGCATGATTCCTCACAGCTGAGTTCCATGATTATTGCCTGCTGACTGTTTGATTCGTGCCTACTCAGCTCTTTGTTTATTGCCTCCAGAGGCACATGATCAGTGTATGATAGCAAACATTATCAGCGCATGATCAGTCACATGATCAGCGCCATTAGGTCACGTGATCACTACATGATAGTCATGTGATCAGTCCATGCTCAGTCACGGTATCAGTGCATGATCAGCCACGTGATCAGTGCATGATAGCCACGTGATCATTGCATGATAGCCACGTGATCAGTGCATGATCAGCCAGGTGATCAGTGAATGACTGCTACGTGATCAGTTCATGATCAGTCACGTGATCTGTGCATGACCAGGCAGGTGATCAGTGTATGATCATCCACGTGAGCAGTGCATGATAGCCACGTGATCTGTGCATGATCAGTCACCTGATGGGTGTATGATCAGTCACGTGACCGGTACATGGTAGCTACATGATCATTGCATGATCAGCCACGTGAGTAGTGCATGATAGCCACGTGGTCAGTGCATGATCAGTGAGGTGATCAGTGCATGATCAGTCATGTAATCTGTGCATGACCAGGCACGTGATCAGTGTATGACCAGCCATGTGATCAGTGCATGATAGCCACGTGATCAGTGCATGATCAGTCACCTGATCAGTGCATGATCAGTCACATGATCAGTGCATGATCAGCCACATGATCAGTGCATGATCAGTCACGTGACCAGTACATGGTAGCTGCGTGATCAGTGTATAACCAGCATGTGATCAGTGCATGATAGCCACATGATCAGTGCATGATCAGTCACCTGATCAGTGCATGATCAGTCACATGATCAGTGCATGATCAGCCACATGATCAGTGCATGATCAGTCACGTGACCAGTACATGGTAGCTGCGTGATCAGTGTATAACCAGCCATGTGATCAGTGCATGATAGCCACGTGATCAGTGCATGATCAGTCACCTGATCAGTGCATGATCAGTCACATGATCAGTGCATGATCAGCCACATGATCAGTGCATGATCAGTCACGTGACCAGTACATCGTAGCTGCGTGATCAGTGTATAACCAGCCATGTGATCAGTGCATGATCAGCCACATGATCAGTGCATGATCAATTACGTCATCAGTGCATGATCAGTCACATGACCAGTACATGGTAGCTGCGTGATCAGTCTATGACCAGCCAAGTGATCAGTGCATGATAGCCCCGTGTTCAGTGCATGATCAGTCACGTGATCAGTGCACGATCAGTCACGTGATCAGTGCATGATCAGTCACATGATCAGTGCATGATCAGCCAGGTGATCAGTGAATGATTGCTTCATGATCAGTTCCTGATTAGTCACGTAATCTGTGCATGACCAGGCAGGTGATCAGTGTATGATCAGCCACGTGAGCAGTGCATAATAGCCAGGTGATCAGTGCATGATTAGTCACCTGATGGGTGTATGATCAGTCACGTGACTGGTACATGGTAGCTACATGATCATTGCATGATCAGCCACGTGAGTAGTGCACGATAGCCTCGTGATCAGTGCATGATCAGTGAGGTGATCAGTGCATGATCAGTCATGTAATCTGTGCATGACCAGGCACGTGATCAATGTATGACCAGCCATGTGATCAGTGCATGATAGCCACGTGATCAGTGCATGATCAGTCACGTGATCAGTGCATGATCAGCCACATGATCAGTGCATGATCAGTCACGTGACGAGCACATGGTAGCTGCGTGACCATTTCATGATCAGCCACGTTAGCAGTGCATGATAGCCACGTGATCAGTGCATGATCAGTTACGTGATCAGTGCAAGATCAGTCACGTGACCAGTACATGGTAGCTATGTGATCATTGCATGATCAGCCACGTGATCAGTGCATGATAGCCACGTGATCAGTGCATGATAGCCACGTGATCAGTGCATGATAAGCACGTGATCAGTGCATGATCAGTCACGTGATACGTGTGTGATCAGCCACGTGATCAGTGCATGATGAGTCAGGTATCAGTGCAGGATTCATTACGTGATCAGTGCATTATCAGTCACGTGACCAGTAAATGGTTGCTATGTGATCATTGCATGATCAGCCACGTGAGCAGTGCATGAGTGCCACGTGATCAGTGCATGATCATTCACGTGACAAGTGTGTGATAAACCACGTGAACAGTGCATGTTCAGCCACGTGATCAGTGCATGATATCCACGTGATCAGTGCATGATCAGTCTCGTGAACAGTGCATGATCAGTCACGTGATCTGTGTATGATCAGCCACGTGATCACTGCATGATAGCCACGTGATCAGTGCATGATGAGTCTCGTGAAGAGTGAATGATCAGTCACGTGATCAGTGTATGATCAGCCACTTGATCAGTGCATGATCAGTCATGTGACCAGTACATGGTAGCTATGTGAACATTGTATGATCAGCCACGTAAGCAGTGCATGATAGACACGTGATCAGTGCATGATCAATCACGTGATCAGTACATGATCAGTCACGTGATCAGTGCATGATCAATTATGTTACCATTGCATGATCAGTCACGTGACCAGTACATGTAAGCTACGTGATCATTGCAGGATCAGCCACATGAGCACTGCATGATAGACACGTGATCAGTGCAGATCAGCTACGTGAGCAGTGTATAATCAGCCACGTGATCAGTGCATGATCAGACACGTGATACGTGTGTGATCAGTCACGTGATGAGTGCATGATATCCACGTGATCAGTGCAGGATAGCCACGTGATCACTTCATGATTAGTCACGTGATCTGTACATGATCACTCACGTGATACGTGTGTGATCAGCCACCGGATCAGTGCGTGATGAGCCACGTGATCAGTGCAGGATCAGTTACGTGATCAGTGCCTCCAGAGGCACATGATCAGCGTGGGACACCAAACATGATCAGCACATGATCAGTCACATGTTCAATGCATGATCAGCCACGTGATCAGTGCATGATAGCCACGTGATCAGTGCATGATAGCCACGTGATCAGTGCATGATAACCACGTGATCAGTGCATGATCAGTCACGTGATACGTGTGTGATCAGCCACGTGATCAGTGCATGATGAGTCAGGTGATCAGTGCAGGATTCATTACGTGATCAGTGCATTATCAGTCACGTGACCAGTAAATGGTTGCTATGTGAACATTGCATGACCAGCCAGGTGAGAAGTGCATGATAGCCACCTGATGTGTGCATGATCAGTTACGTGAGCAGAATATGATCAGCCACGTGATCAGTGCATGAGTGCCACGTGATCAGTTCATGATCATTCACGTGACAAGTGTGTGATAAGCCACGTGAACAGTGCATGTTCAGCCACGTGATCAGTGCATGATATCCACGTGATCAGTGCATGATCAGTCTCGTGAACAGTGCATGATCAGTCACGTGATCAGTGTATGATCAGCCACGTGATCACTGCATGATTGCCACGTGATCAGTGCATGATGAGTCTCGTGAAGAGTGAATGATCAGTCACGTGATCAGTGTATGATCAGCCACGTGATCAGTGCATGATATCCAAGTGATCAGTGCATGATCAATCAAGTGATCAGTGTATGATCAGCCACGTGAACAGTGCATGCTCAGTCACGTGATCTGGGCCTGCTGAGCTGCATGATTACTGTCTGCTCATCTGCTTGACAATTGCCAGATGAGCTGCGTAATTCCTGCCTGCTCAGCTGCTTGATTATTGCCAGCTGAGCAGCATGATTCCTCACCCCTGAGTTCCATGATTATTGCCTGCTGACTGTTTGATTCGTGCCTACTCAGCTCTTTTTTTATTGCCTCCAGAGGCACATGATCAGTGTATGATAGCAAACATGATGAGCGCATGATCAGTCACATGATCAGCGCCATTAAGTCACGTGATCACTACATGATAGTCATGTGATCAGTCCATGCTCAGTCACGGTATCAGTGCATGATCAGCCACGTGATCAGTGCATGTTCTGTCACATGATTAGTGTATGATCATTCACGTGATCAGTGCATGGGCAGTCATGTGATCAGTGCATGATATAGACGTGATCAGTGCATGATCAGTCTCGTGATCAGTGCATGATAGCCACGTGATCAGTGCATGATCAGTCACCTGATGGGTGTATGATCATTCACGTGACCGGTACATGGTAGCTACATGATCATTGCATGATCAGGAACGTGAGTAGTGCATGATAGCCACGTGATCAGTGCATAATCATTGACGTGATCCGTGCATGATCAGTCATGTAATCTGTGCATGACCAGGCACGTGATCAGTGTATGACCAGGCAAGTGATCAGTGCATGATAGCCACGTGATCAGTGCATAATCAGTCACGTGATCATTGCATGATCAGTCACGTTATCAGTGCATGATCAGACACATGATCAGTGCATGATCAGTCACGTGACCAGTACATGGGAGCTGCGTGATCATTGCATGATCAACCACGTTAGCAGTGTATGTTAGCCACGTGATCAGTGCTTGATCAGCCACGTGATCAGTGCATGATCAATTACGTGATCAGTGCAAGATCAGTCACGTGACCAGTACATGGTAGCTACGTGATCATTGCATGATCAGCCACGTGATCAGTGCATGATAGCCACGTGATCAGTGCGCGATAGCCACGTGATCAGTGCATGATCAGTCACGTGATACGTGTGTGATCAGCCCGGTGATCAGTGCATGATGAGTCAGGTGATTAGTGCATGATCAGTCACCTGATGGGTGTATGATCATTCACGTGACCGGTACATGGTAGCTATAAGATCAATGTATGACCAGCCATGTGATAAGTGCATGATAGCCACGTGATCAGTGCATGATCAGCCACGTGATCAGTGCATGATCAGCCACATGATCAGTGCATGATCAATTACATCATCAGTGCATGATCTGTCACGTGACCAGTACATGGTAGCTGCGTGATCAGTGTATGACCAGCCCAGTGATCAGTGCATGATAGCCACGTGATCAGTGCATGATCAGTCACGTGATCAGTGCATGATCAGTCACGTGATCAGTGCATGATCAGCCACATGATCAGTGCATGATCATTTATGTCATCAGTGCATGATCAGTCACGTGACCAGTACATGGTAGCTACATGATCATTGCATGATCAGCCACGTGATCAGTGCATGATAGCCACGTGATCAGTGCATGATCAGTCATGTGATACGTGTGTGATCAGCCACGTGATCAGTGCATGATATCCACGTGATCAGTGAATGATAGCCACGTGATTAGTGCATGATAGCCACGTGATCAGTGCATGATCAGTCACGTGATACGTGTGTGATCAGCCACGTGATCAGTGCATGATGAGTCAGGTGATCAGTGCAGGAATAATTATGTGATCAGCGCATGATCAGTCACGTGACCAGTACATGGTTGCTACGTGATCATTGCATGATCAGCCACGTGAGCAGTGCATGATAGCCACGTGATCAGTGCATGATCAGTCACGTGATCAGTACATGATCAGTCAACTGAACAGTGCATGATAATTTACGTGATCTGAGCATGATCAGTCACGTGACCAGTATATGGTAGCTACGTGAACATTGCATGACCAGCCAGGTGAGAAGTGCATGATAGCCACGTGATGTGTGCATGATCAGTTACGTGAGCAGAGTATGATCAGCCAGGTGATCAGTGCATGAGTGCCACGTGATCAGTGCATGATCAGTCACGTGACAGGTGTGTGGTAAGCCACGTGAACAGTGCATGTTCAGCCACGTGATCAGTGAATGATATCCACGTGATCAGTGCATGATCAGTTACGTGAACAGTGTATGATCAGCCACGTGAGCAGTGCATGGTCAGACACGTGAACAGTGTATGATCAAACACGTGATCAGTGCATGATATCCACGTGATCAGTGCATGATGAGTCTCGTGAACAGTGCATGATCAGTCACGTGATCAGTGCATGATCAGCCACGTGATCAGTGCATGTTCAGTCACGTGACCAGTATATGGTAACTACGTGATCACTGCATGATAGCCACGTGATCAGTGCATGATCAGTCACGTGATCAGTGCATGATCAGTCACGTGATCAGTGTATGATCAGCAACATGACCAGTGCATGATCAAGTACGTGATCAGTGCATGATCAGTCACGTGACGTGTACATGGTAGCTACGTGATCATTGCATGGTCAGCCACCTGAGCAGTGCATGATAGCCACGTGATCAGTGCATGATAGCCACGTGATCAGTGCATGATCAGTCACGTGATCAGTGCATGATCAGTCACGTGATCAGTGCATGATCAGTCACATGATCAGTGCATGATCAGCCAGGTGATCAGTGAATGATAGCCAGGTGATCAGTGCATGATCAGTCACGTGACCAGCACATGGTAGCTGCGTGATCATTTCATAATCAGCCACGTTAGCAGTGCATGATAGCCACGTGATCAGTGCTTGATCAGCCACGTGATCAGTGCATGATCAGTTACGTGATCAGTGCAAGATCAGTCACGTGACCAGTACATGGTAGCTACATGATCATTGCATGATCAGCCACGTGATCAGTGCATGATAGCCACGTGATCAGTGCATGATAGCCACGTGATCAGTGCATGATAACCACGTGATCAGTGCATGATCAGTCACGTGATCCGTGTGTGATCAGCCACGTGATCAGTGCATGATGAGTCAGGTGATCAGTGCAGGATTCATTACGTGATCAGTGCATTATCAGTCACGTGACCAGTAAATGGTTTCTATGTGATCATTGCATGATCAGCCACGTGAGCAGTGCATGATAGCCACGTGATCAGTGCATGATCAGTCACGTGATCAGTACATGATCAGTCACGTGAACAGTGCATGATCATTTACGTGATCTGTGCATGATCAGTCACGTGACCAGTATATGGTAGCTACGTGAACATTGCATGACCAGCCAGGTGAGAAGTGCATGATAGCCACCTGATGTGTGCATGATCAGTTACGTGAGCAGAATATGATCAGCCACGTGATCAGTGCATGAGTGCCACGTGATCAGTGCATGATCATTCACGTGACAAGTGTGTGATAAGCCACGTGAACAGTGCATGTTCAGCCACGTGATCAGTGCATGATATCCACGTGATCAGTGCATGATCAGTCTCCTGAACAGTGCATGATCAGTCACGTGACCAGTATATGGTAGCTACGTGAACATTGCATGACCAGCCAGGTGAGAAGTGCAAGATAGCCACCTGATGTGTGCATGATCAGTTACGTGAGCAGAATTTGATCAGCCACGTGGTCAGTGCATGAGTGCCACGTGATCAGTGCATGATCATTCACGTGACAAGTGTGTGATAAGCCACGTGAACAGTGCATGTTCAGCCACGTGATCAGTGCATGATATCCACGTGATCAGTGCATGATCAGTCTCGTGAACAGTGCATGATCAGCCACGTGATCAGTGTATGATCAGCCACGTGATCACTGCATGATAGCCACGTGATCAGTGCATGATGAGTCTCGTGAAGAGTGAATGATCAGTCACGTGATCAGTGTATGATCAGCCACTTGATCAGTGCATGATCAGTCATGTGACGAGTACATGGTAGCTATGTGAACATTGTATGATCAGCCACGTAAGCAGTGCATGATAGACACGTGTTCAGTGCATGATCAATCACGTGATCAGTACATGATCAGTCACGTGATCAGTGCATGATCAATTACGTTTACATTGCATGATCAGTCACGTGACCAGTACATGTAAGCTACGTGATCATTGCAGGATCAGCCACGTGAACACTGCATGATAGACACGTGATCAGTGCATGATCAGCTACGTGAGCAGTGTATGATCAGCCACGTGATCATCGCATGATCAGACACGTGAACAGTGTATGATCAGCCATGTGATCAGTGCATGATACCTACGTGATCAGTTCATGATTAGTCACGTAATCTGTGCCTGACAGGCACGTATTCAGTGCATGATATCCACGTGATCAGTGAATTATAGCCCCGTGATCAGTTCATCATTAGTCACGTGATCTGTGCATGACCAGGAACTTGAACAGTGTATGATCAGCCACGTGATCAGTGTATGGTCAGACACGTGAACAGTGTATGATCAGCCACGTGATCAGTGCATGATATCCAAGTGATCAGTGCATGATCAATCACGTGATAAGTGTATGATCAACCACGTGTACAGTGCATGCTCAGTCACTTGATCAGAGCCTGCTGAGCTGCGTGATTACTGTCTGCTCATCTGCTTGACAATTGCCAGCTGAGCTGCACGATTCCTGCCTGTCATCTGCTTGACAATTGCCAGCTGTGCTGTGTAATTCCTGCCTGCTCAGCTGCTTGATTATTGCCAGCTGAGCAGCATGATTCCTCACAGCTGAGTTCCATGATTATTGCCTGCTGACTATTTGATTCGTGCCTACTCAGCTCTTTGTTTATTGCCTCCAGAGGCACATGATCAGTGTATGATAGCAAACATGATCAGCGCATGATCAGTCACATGATCAGAGCCATTAAGTCACGTGATCACTACATGATAGTCATGTGATCAGTCCATGCTCAGTCACGGTATCAGTGCATGATCAGCCACGTGATCAGTGCATGATCTGTCACATGATTAGTGTATGATCATCCACATGATCAGTGCATGGGCAGTCATGTGATCAGTGCCTGATTAGACGTGATCAGTGCATTTTCAGTCTCATGGTCAGTGCATGATAGCCACGTGATCAGTGCATGATCAGTCACCTGATGTGTGTATGATCATTCACCTGACCGGTACATGGTAGCTTTAAGATCAGTGTATGACCAGCCATGTGATAAGTGAATGATAGCCATGTGATCAGTGCATGATACCTACGTGATCAGTTCATGATTAGTCACGTAATCGGTGCCTGACAGGCACGTAATCAGTGCATGATATCCACGTGATCAGTGAATTATAGCCCCGTGATCAGTTCATCATTAGTCACGTGATCTGTGCATGACCAGGAACTTGAACAGTGTATGATCAGCCACGTGATCAGTGCATGGTCAAGCACGTGAACAGTGTATGATCAGCCACGTGATCAGTGCATGATATCCAAGTGATCAGTGCATGATCAATCACGTGATAAGTGTATGATCAACCACGTGTACAGTGCATGCTCAGTCACGTGATCTGGGCCTGCTGAGCTGCGTGATTACTGTCTGCTCATCTGCTTGACAATTGCCAGATGAGCTGCGTAATTCCTGCCTGCTCAGCTGCTTGATTATTGCCAGCTGAGCAGCATGATTCCTCACAACTGAGTTCCATGATTATTGCCTGCTGACTGTTTGATTCGTGCCTACTCAGCTCTTTGTTTATTGCCTCCAGAGGCACATGATCAGTGTATGATAGCAAACATGCTCAGCGCATGATCAGTCACATGGTCAGCGCCATTAAGTCACGTGATCACTACATGATAGTCATGTGATCAGTCCATGCTCAGTCACGGTATCAGTGCCTGATCAGCCACGTGATCAGTGCATGATAGCCACGTGATCATTGCATGATAGCCACTTGATCAGTGCATGATCAGCCAGGTGAACAGTGTATGATCAGCCACGTGAACAGTGCATGATAGCCACGTGATCAGTGCATGATCATTGACGTGATCAGTGCATGATCAGTCATGTAATCTGTGAATGACCAGGCACGTGATCAGTGTATGACCAGCCATGTGATCAGTGCATGATACCTACGTGATCAGTTCATGATTAGTCACGTAATCTGTGCCTGACAGGCACGTAATCAGTGCATGATATCCACGTGATCAGTGAATTATAGCCCCGTGATCAGTTCATCATTAGTCACGTGATCTGTGCATGACCAGGAACTTGAACAGTGTATGATCAGCCACGTGATCAGTGCATGGTCAGACACGTGAACAGTGTATGATCAGCCACGTGATCAGTGCATGATATCCAAGTGATCAGTGCATGATCAATCACGTGATAAGTGTATGATCAACCACGTGTACAGTGCATGCTCAGTCACGTGATCAGGGCCTGCTGAGCTGCGTGATTAGTGTCTGCTCATCTGCTTGACAATTGCCAGCTGAGCTGCACGATTCCTGCCTGTCATCTGCTTGACAATTGCCAGCTGTGCTGCGTAATTCCTGCCTGCTCAGCTGCTTGATTATTGCCAGCTGAGCAGCATGATTCCTCACAGCTGAGTTCCATGATTATTGCCTGCTGACTGTTTGATTCGTGCCTACTCAGCTCTTTGTTTATTGCCTCCAGAGGCACATGATCAGTGTATGATAGCAAACATGATCAGCACATGATGAGTCACATGATCAGCGCCATTAAGTCACGTGATCACTACATGATAGTCATGTGATCAGTCCATGCTCAGTCACGGTATCAGTGCATGATCAGCCACGTGATCAGTGCATGATCTGTCACATTATTAGTGTATGATCATCCACATGAATCAGTGCATGGGCAGTCAGGTGATCAGTGCCTGATTAGACGTGATCAGTGCATTTTCAGTTCTCATGGTCAGTGCATGATAGCCAACGTGATCAGTGCATGATCAGTCACCTGATGTGTGTATGATCATTCACACTGACCGGTACATGGTAGCTTTAAGATCAGTGTATGACCAGCCATGTGATAAGTGCATGATAGCACCGTGATCAGTGCATGATCAGCCACGTGATCAGTGCATGATCAGGCCACATGATCAGTGCATGATCAATTACGTCATCAGTGCATGATCAGTTTGATGGTTATCCGCTGGGGTAAACCCAAAGATCGCTACTTCAGATAACTCTTTTCTCCACCGAATTGTCCTTACTGACTCTCCCTCATACTATTTATTGGCTTGACATCAACTCTGCAATTAGCATATAATTAAAAATAGTCGCGGCCTAGGGGCCATCCTCTCCTTGTTCTACGGGATCACCCCTGGGATCCAGTTTGGGGCCTGCCAGTCCCCGGCAGGTGTGCGACGCGAGCCACCTTAAGCAGGGACATCTAGGCAGGCGATGAGAGCTCAGCATAAGACTAGCGAGAGACACGAACCACAATGAAATGGGCAGGACACATAAAGGCATGGAGCCAGATGAGCAGAGTGACAAGTGCATGCTCGTGCAAAACTGGCTAGATAGATTCAAGTCGACGTTGGACCAGGCAAGGATCACGAGCTCACTGCAAGTCAAGCATCGGCGCAATACAGCTAGATGACAATTTTCTCAGTATGAGCCGGCAGGAATCACGCAGCTTCGCTAGGCCCTGCCTTCGACAGTGACTCTGCAGGCACTGTGTTCACGTGGCTTATCAAGTCCAGATCACGTGACTGAGCATGCATGGATCACCGTGGGCTATCATGCCACTTGAGGACGTGACTGCGCTATGCACTTGATGACGTGGCTGATTCGGGCATGAGTCACATGGCTCATCATGCACTGCATCACGTGTTTATAGGCAATGATAGTGACTGACAGGCGATGATCATGGGACGTGGCGCATGATCAGGCTACTCAGCACTAGATCAACTGCTGCGTCTTTGCAGTGCACAACTTGGGCTATGAAGCATCGGTTGACGCTGGTTTTCCGCGGAGAGCACTGATCACGTGTTTACAGGCAGTGATCAGTGGACTGACAGGCGCTGATCAAGGGGACTTGGTGCACGCACTGATACAGGTGGCTTGATCAGAACTGACCACTGACCGATAATGCAGTGATCATGGCTGGTCCTATCACTGATCACTATCACGTTACGGTCGTGATCACGTAGAACTGAGAGGCGTTATCACGTGACGTGCCGCTCAGTTGATGCCACGTGGTGCTGAGCAGGCACTGATATCGTGATGAGCATGCACTGATATGTTGCCGGGAGCGGGGAGGCAATTCCACTCTGGCCCAAAGGTCATGAGGAGGAGGCTCGGCATACTCTGTTACAAATTGTGGTGATCTCCAGAGCCTCAGGAGTCACCGGATGTTCTCGAGCATTCGTCCCCCAAAAAAACCGGGAGTTTGCTACTGTATTGCTTTGTGCTGCTCACGTCTGATTTCATGCGGGCTGTTCCCCCACCACCATCTCGCTCTCTCTGTCAAAGAGTTACCTTACAGCTCCAATTCATTAAAGTTCTGTGTCATTCTTCCCATTTAACTTCCAGCTGAGTCTCCATCTGGAGCTGCGAACACAACCACGCTTACTAATTATAGGCCTGGGCTGCCTAACGACCACTCGGAAGAAAGGTGTCTAGGGTTGAGGCACCTTTTCGCTATTGGCGAGAGGAGCGCCTGCGGCCTACGTAAGTTGTGCAAAACTTCTTGGTCTTGAAGTTTTGATTGCTGGTTCTTCCGCATAAACCCAAAGGCTACCAGTCTCTTTTCTCCACCGAATTTTCCCTACTGAGGCTCTCCTCATACTATTATTCTTGACATCTCTGATTAGCATATAAATAGTCGCCTAGGCCCATCTCTCCTTCGAAAAACCCTGGATCAGTTGGGGCTGGGTCCCCGGCAGGTGGCGACCGAACAGGGACCTAGGAGGCCATACCAAAGAGCTGAGCAGACACGAACCACGGCAATCAGCAGGCAATAAGCATGGAGCTCAGCCAAGTGACGAATCATGCTGCTCAACTGGCAATAATCAAGCACGTGACCAGGCAGGAATCACGCAGCTCAGCTGGCAATTGTCAAGCAGATGAGCCGGCAGGAATCACGCAGCTCAGCAGGCCCTGATCACCTGACTCTGCAGGCACGTTTCACGTGGCTGATCAAGTCCAGATCACGTGACTGAGCATGCACTGATCACGTGGCTATCATGCACTGATGACGTGACTGCGCATGCACTGATGACGTGGCTGATCGGACACTGATCACATGGCTCATCATGCACTGATCACGTGTTTATCAGGCAATGATCAGTGAGTGACAGGTGCTGATCATGGGACTGTGCACGCACTGATCACGTGACTGCGCATGCACTGATGACATGGCTGTTCGGGCACTGATCACGTTTTTATCAGGCAGTGATCAGTGACTGACAGGCGCTGATCAGGGGACTGTGCACGCACTGATCAGGTGGCTGATCAGGAACTGACCACCTGACTCCGCATGCAGTGATCACGTGGCTGGTCGTTCACTGATCACGTGTTTATCATACGGTGATCACGTGACTGAGAGGCGCTGATCACGTGACTGTGCCGTCAGTGATCACGTGGCTGAGCAGGCACTGATATCGTGACTGAGCATGCACTGATCATGTGCCGGGAGCCGGGGAGGCATTGCACTCTGGACAAAGGTCATGTGGAAGGAGGCTCGGCATACACAAATGCGGGATCGAGCCTCAGGAGTCCACCCGGATGTTCTCGAGCATCTCCCCCCCCCAAAAAAAAAACCGGAGTCTGCCTACTGTATTGCTTTGTGCTCTCACCTCTGATTTTACTGGGGGCTGTCCCCCACCACCATCTCGCTGTCTCTGTCAAAGAGTTAACTTACAGCTCCAATTCATAAAGTTGCTTGTCATTCTTCCCCTTAACTTCCAGCTCAGTCTCGATCTGGAGCGCCGAACCCACCACGCTTACTAATTATGCCTGGGCTGCTAAGACCCACTCGAGAAGGTGTCTAGGGTGAGGCACCTTTCGCTATTCGAGAGGGCGCCTGCGGCCTACGTAAGTGGTGCAAACTTCTTGTCTTGAAGTTTGATTGGTCTTCCGCGTAAACCAAGCTACTCAGTCTCTTTTCTCCACCGAATTTCCTACTGAGCTCTCCTCATACTATTATTCTTGACATCTCTGATTAGCATATAAATAGTCGCCTAGGCCATCTCTCCTTCGAATACCCTGGATCAGTTGGGGCTGGTCCCCGGCAGGTGGCGACCGAACAGGGACCTCAGGAGGCCATACTCAAAGAGCTGAGCAGACACGAACCACGCAATCAGCAGGCAATAAGCATGGAGCTCAGCAGTGACGAATCATGCTGCTCAACTGGCAATAATCAAGCACGTGACCAGGCAGGAATCACGCAGCTCAGATGGCAATTGTCAAGCAGATGAGCCGACAGGAATCACGCAGCTCAGATGGCAATTGTCATGCAGATGAGCCGGCAGGAATCACGCAGCTCAGCAGGCCCTGATCACGTGACTCTGCAGGCACTGATCACGTGGCTGATCAAGTCCAGATCACGTGGCTGATCATGCACTAATCATGTGACTGATCATGCACTGATCACGTAGCTATCTTGCACTGGTCACTTGGCTGATCATACACTCATCACGGGACTGATTGAGCACTGATTACGGCGCTATCATGCATTGACTACATGACTCCACATGCAGTGATCACGTGGATGATCATGCACTGATCACGTGACTGACCATGCACTGATCACGTGACTGATTATGAACTGATCACGTGGCTGATCATGCACTGGTCATGTGGCTGATCATGCACTGATCACATGGCTGATCATACACTGATCACGTGACTGATCATGCACTGATCACTTGACTGATCACGCACTGATCACGTGGCTATCATGCACTGATCACTAGGCTGGTCATACTGATCACGTGCCTCGTCATTCACTGATCAGGTGGCTGACCATGCACTGATCACGTGGCTATCATGCAGTGATCACGTGGCTATCATGCACAGATCACATGGCTGATCATGCAATGATCACGTAGCTACCATATACTGGTCACGTGACTGATCATGCACTGATCACGTGGCTGATCATGCACTGATCACGTGACTGATCATGCACTGTTCATGAGACTCATCATGCACTGATCACGTGGATATCATGCACTGATCACGTGTTTGATCATACATTGTTCACCTGTCTGACCATGCACTGCTCACGTGGCTGATCATACACTGTTCACGTAACTGATCATGCACTGATCACGTGGATATCATGCACTGATCACGTGGCTGAACATGCACTGTTCACGTGGCTTACCACACACCTGTCACGTGACTGACCATGCACTGATCACGTGACTGATTATGAACTGATCACGTGGCTGATCATGCACTGGTCATGTGGCTGATCATGCACTGATCACATGGCTGATCATACAATGATCACGTGACTGATCATGCACTGATCACGTGACTGATCACGCACTGATCACGTGGCTATCATGCACTGATCACTAGGCTGGTCATACTGATCACGTGCCTCGACATGCACTGATCACGTGGCTGATCATGCACTGATCACATGGCTATCATGCAGTGATCACGTGGCTATCATGCACAGATCACATGGCTGATCATGCAATGATCACGTAGCTACCATATACTGGTCACGTGACTGATCATGCACTGATCACGTGGCTGATCATGCACTGATCACGTGACTGATCATGCACTGTTCACGAGACTCCTCATGCACTGATCACGTGGATATCATGCACTGATCACGTGGCTGAACATGCACTCTTCACGTGGCTTACCACACACCTGTCACGTGACTGATCATGCACTGATCACGTGGCACTCATGCACTGATCACGTGGCTGATCATACTCTGCTCACGTAACTGATCATGCACACATCACGTGGCTATCATGCACTTCTCACCTGGCTGGTCATGCAATGTTCACGTAGCTACCATATACTGGTCACGTGACTGATCATGCTCAGATCACGTAAATGATCATGCACAGATCACGTGACTGATCATGCACTGATCACGTGGCTATCATGCACTGCTCACGTGGCTGATCATGCAATGATCACGTAGCAACCATGTACTGGTCACGTGACTGATCATGCGCTGATCACGTAATTATTCCTGCACTGATCACCTGACTCATCATGCACTGATCACGTGGCTGATCACACACGTATCACGTGACTGATCATGCACTGATCACGTGGCTATCATGCACTAATCACGTGGCTATCATTCACTGATCACGTGGATATCATGCACTGATCACGTGGCTGATCACACACCTATCACATGACTGATCATGCACTGATCACGTGGCTATCATGCACTGATCACGAGGCTGATCATGCAATGATCATGTAGCTACCATGTACTGGTCACGTGACTGATCATGCACTGATGACATAATTGATCATGCACTGATCATGTGGCTGATCATGCACTGATCACGTGACTGATCATGCACTGATCACGTGACTGATCATGCACTGATCACGTGGCTGTCATGCACTGATCACTGGGCTGGTCATACACTGATCACGCAGCTACCATGTACTGGTCACGTGACTGATCATGCACTGATTACGTAATTGAATCTGCACTGATCATGGTGGCTGGATCAGGCACTGATCACGTGCTGATCATCCAACTATTCCGTGAGATCATGCACTGAACCGTGGCTTATCATGCACTGTATCACATGGCTGGTCATACACTGATCTTAAAGCTACCATTGTACGGTCAGCGTGAATGATCATACACACATCAGGTGACTGATATATGCAACTGATTCACTGTGGCTATCATGCACTGACCAATGAGACTGAAATGCACTGAACGTCTAATCAAAGTCATGATCACGACTGCGCCATGCACTGATCATGTGGATGACATACACTTAATCATGTACAGATCATGCACTGTATCACGTGGCTGATCATGCACTGATGACCGGTGACTGAGGCATGGACTGATCACATGACTATTCATGTAGTGATCACGTGACTTAATGCTGCTGATCATGTGACTGTCATGCTGCTGATCATGTTTGCTATATACACTGATCATGTGCCTCTGAGGGCAATAAACAAAGAGCTGATAGGCACGAATCAAACAA
>NW_020190767.1:0-21300 GCF_002263795.3 Bos taurus | reverse complement strand
CATGATCACCACGTGATCAGTGCATGATCAGCCACGTTATCAGTGCATGCAAAGTCACGTGATCACTGTATGAACAGGTTCCTGATCAGTGCATGATCAGCCACGTGATCAGCCCATGATCAGGCACGTGAAGAGTGCATGATGAGTCACGTGATCAGTGTATGATATCCAGCTTATCAGTGTGTGATCAGCCACGTGATCAGTTTATGATCAGCCACGTAATCAGTGCATGATCCGCAATGTGATTAATGCATGATCAGTCACGTGATCAGTGTATGATCAGCCACGTGATCAGTGCATGCACGGTCTCGTGATCAGTGTATGATCAGCTTCGTCATCAGTGCATGATCAGCCACGTTATCAGTGCATGATCAGCCACGTGAAGAGTGCCTGATCAGTCACGTGATCAGTGTATGATAGCCAGGTTATCAGTGCACGCTCAGCCACGTGTTCAGTGTATGATCAGCCACGTGATCAGTGCATGCACGGTCTCGTGATCAGTGTATGATCAGCCACGTTATCAGTGCATGATCAGCCATGTGATCAGTGCATGATCAGCCACGTGAACACTGCGTGCTCAGTCACATGATCAGGGCCTACTGAGCTGCGTTTTTCCTGTCTGCTCAGCTGCTTGACAATTGCCAGCTGAGCCGTCTGATTCCTGCCTATTCAGCTCATTGATGATATCCAGCTGAGCAGCATGATTCATCACAGCTGAGAACCATGATTATTGCCTGCTGATTGTGTGATTCGTGCCTGCTCAGCTCTTTGGTTATTGCCTCCTGAGGCACATCATCAGTGCATGGTAGCCATGTGAACAGTTCTTGATCAGTCACATGATCAGCACCATTCAGACACGAGATCACTGAAAGCTAAGTCACGTGATCAATTCATGTTCTGCCAATGGATTAGTGGATGATCAGCCACGTGATAAGTGCATGAACATTCAAGTTATTACTGCATGCACAATCAAGTGATCACTGCATGACAGCCATGTGATCTGTTCATGATCAGTCTCGTGATTAGTGTATGATCAGCCACGTGAGCAGTGCATGATAGCCACGTGACCAGTACATGATTAATCAGTGCATGATCAGTCACGTAATCAGTGCATGATCAGTCACGTGATCAGTGCATCATCAGCCATTTTTTTAGTGCATGATCCGTCACTTTATCAGTGTATGATGATCCATGTGATTAGTGCATGCACAGTCAAGTGATCAGTGAATGATAGCCATGTGATCAGGGCATGATCAAGCACGTGATCAGAGTATGATCAGCCACGTGAACAGTGCGTGCTCAGTCACGTTGATCAGGGACCTACTGAGCTGCGTTTTACCTGTCTGCTCAGCTGCTTCATAACTGCCAGCTGAGCTGCGTAATACCTGCCTGCTCATCTGCTTGACATTTGCCAGCTGATTCCTGCCTGCTCAGCTGCTTGATTATTGCCAGCTGAGCTGCGTGATTCCTGCCTGCTCATCTGCTTGACTTTTGCCAGCTGGGCCGTGTGATTCTGCCCGCTCAGCTGCTTGATTTATTGCCAGGTGAGCTGCATGAACCTGCCTGCTCATCTGCTTGACTTTTTGCCAGCTGAGCTGTGTGATTCCTGCCTGCTCAGCTGCTTGATTATTGCCAGCTGAGCATCATGATTCATCACAACTGATGTCCATGATTATTGCCTACTGATTGCGTGACTTTTGCCTGCTCAGCTCTTTGATTATTGCCTGCTGAGGCACATCATCAGTGCATGATCAGGCACGTGATCAGTGCTGATCAATGACGTGATCAGTGTATGATAAGACACGTGATCAGTGCCATGATTGCCATGTGATCAGTGCATGATCAGCCCCGTAATCAGTGCATGATAGACACCTGACCAGTGGCATGATCAGCAACGTGATTAGTGCATGATCAGCCACATGAAGAGTGCATGATCAGTGACGTGATCAGTGTATGATAAGACAGGTGATCAGTGCATGATTGCCATGTGATCAGTGCATGATCAGTCACGTGATCAGTGTATGATCAACCACGGGATCAATGCAAGATAGCCACCAGATCAGTTCCTGATCATCCACGTGATCCGTGTATGATCATCCTCGAGATCCGTGGCATGTGCAGTCAAATGATCAGTGCAAGATAGCCACGTGATCAGTGCATGATCAGTCACGTCTTCAGTGCATGATCAATCACGTGATCAGTGCATGATCAGCTACGTGATCAGTGCATGATAGCCAGGTGATCAGTGGCATGATCAGTCACGTGATCCAGTGCATGATAGCCATGTGATCAGTGCATGATCAGTCACGGATGATCAGTGTATGATCAACCACGGGATCCAATGCATGATAGCCAACAGATCAGTGCATGATCAGTCACGTGAATCAGTGTATGATGAACCACCGGGATCAATGGCCATGATAAGGCCAACCAAGATCAGTGGTATGATATCGCACGTGATCATTTAATGTGGCAGTCATTGTTCAGTGCATGGATAGCTTTACGTGATCAGTGGCATTGATCAGGCCACGTGATCAGTGCCATGAATTGTCATGTGATCAAGTGCATGATAAGCCAACGTGATCAGTGCATGATCCACCAACGTGATTAGTGCATGATCAGCCCACGTGATCAGTGTATGATCAGCCCATGTGAATCAGGTGCAATATTCACCCTACGTGATCAGTGCAAGAATCAGCCAGGTAATCCCAGTGCATGATTCACGCCCATGGGGATCAGGGCATGATAGCCACGTGATCAGTGCATGATAGCCATGTGATCAGTTGCATGATCAGTCACGTGATCAGTGTATGATCAACCACGGGATCAATGCATGATAGCCACCAGATCAGTGCATGATCAGTCACGTGATCAGTGCATGATCAGTCACGGTGATCAGTGTATGATATCCACGTGATCAGTTAATGTGCAGTCATATGTTCAGTGCATGATAGCTACGTGATCAGTGCATGATCAGCCACGTAATCAGTGCATGATCAGGCAAGTGATCAGTGCATGATTCTGTCATGTGATCAGTGTATGATCAGCCACGTGATCAGTGCATGATCAGCCACGTGATCATTGTATGAGCAGCCATGTGATCAGTGCATGATCACCATGTGATTAGTGCATGATCAGCCACGTGATTCAGTGCATGATCAAGCCATGTAATCAGTGCATGATCAGCCACGTGATCACTGTATGATCAGCCACGTGATCAGTGCATGTGGGGTCACGTGATCAGTGTATGATCACCATGTGTTCAGTGCATGATAGACAAGTGATCAATGCATGATAGCTACGTGATCAGTGCATGCTCAGTCACATGAGCAGTGCATTGATCAGGCCACGTGATCAGTGCATGGTAGCCACGTGATCATTGCCTACAATTACATGATGAGTGCATGTGTAGTCACGTGATTAATGCTATGCGCAGTCACGTTGATCAGTGTATGATCAGCCACGTATTCAGTGCATGATAAACACGTTATCAGTGAATGATAGTCACGTGATCAGTGCATGCGCAGTTAGAGGTATCAGTGTATGATCAGCCACGTTATCAGTGCATAAGAGCAACCTGATCAGTGCATGATAAGCAACGTGATTAGTGCATAATCAGCCACGTGATCAGTGTACGAATCAGACACGTGATCAGTGCAGGATCAGCCAAGTGACCATTGCATGATCGCTACCTGATCAGTGCATTATAAGCAACGTGATTAGTGCATGATCAGCCACGTGATCAGTGTATGATCAGCCACGTGATCAGTTAATGTGCAGTCATATGTTCAGTGCATGATAGCTACGTGATCAGTGCATGATCAGCCCACGTAATCAGTGCATGATCTGTCATGTGATTCAGTGTATGATCAGCCACGTGATCAGTGCATGATCAGCCACGTTGATCATTGTATGAGCAGCCATGTGATCAGTGCATGATCACCATGTGATTAGTGCATGATCAGCCACGTGATCAGTGCATGATCAGCCATGTAATCAGTGCATGATCAGCCACGTGATCACTGTATGATCAGCCACGTGATCAGTGCATGTGGGGTCACGTGATCAGTGTATGATCAGCCATGTGTTCAGTTGCATGATAGACAAGTGATCAATGCATGATAGCTACGTGATCAGTGCATGCTCAGTCACCATGAGCAGTGCATGATCAGCCACGTGATCAGTGCATGGTAGCCACGTGATCATTGCCTACAATTACATGATGAGTGCATGTGTAGTCACGTGATTAATGCATGCGCAGTCACGTTGATCAGTGTATGATTCAGCCACGTATTCAGTGGCATGATAAACACGTTATCAGTGAATGATAGTCATTGTGATCAGTGCATTATAGCCACGTGATTAGTGCATTATCAGTCACGTGATCAGTGCATGATAGCCAGCTTATCAGTGCATGATCAGTCACGTATTCAATGTTTGATCACCACGTGATCAGTGCATGATAGCCACATGATCAGTGCATGATCAGTCACGTGATCAGTGTATAATCAACCTCGGGATCAATTGCATTATAGCCACCTGATCAGTGCATGATCAGTCACGTGATCAGTGCATGATCTATCTCGTGATCAGTGTATGGATATCCACGTGATCAGTTTATGTGCAGTCATATTTCAGTGCATGATAGCCACGTGATCAGTGCATGATCAGTCACCGGATCAGTGCGTGATCAGTAACGTGATCAGTGTATGATCATCCACATGATCAGTGCATGCGCAGTCATGTGATCAGTGCATTATAGCCACGTGATTAGTGCATTATCAGTCACGTGATCATTGCCTGCTCAGTCACGTGATCATAGCCTACTGAGCTCCGTTTTTTCTGTCTGCTCAGCTGCTTGACAATTGCCAGCTGAACTGCGTGATTCCTGCCTGCTCATCTGCTTGACAATGGCCAGCTGAGCCGTCTGATTCCTGCCTATTCAGCTGCTTGATGATTGCCAGCTGAGCAGCATGATTCATCACAGCTGAGGTCCATGATTATTGCCTGCTGATTGCGTGATTCGTGCCTGCTCAGCTCTTTGGTTATTGCCTCCTGAGGCACATCATCAGTGCATGATAGCAACGTGATCAGTTCTTGATTAGTCACATGATCAGCACCATTCAGACACGAGATCACAGCATGCTAAGTCACGTGATCAGTTCATGATCAGCCATGTGATTAGTGCATGATCAGCCACGTGATAAATGCATGATCATCCACGTGATTATTGCATGCACAATCAAGTGATCAGTGCATGATAGCCACGTGATCTGTGCATGATCAGTCATGTGATCAGTGTATGATCAACCACGGGATCAGTGCATGATAGCCACGTAAACAGTACATGATTAATCAGTGCATGATCAGTCACGTGATCAGTGTATGATCAGCTTCGTGATCAGTGCAGGTTCAGCCACGTGATCAGTGCATGATCAGGCACGTGATCAGGCATGATCAGTCACGTGATCAGTGCATGATCAGCCCCTTGATCAGTGCATGATCATCCAAATGATCAGTGCATGCAGTCACGTGATCAGTGTATGACCAGCTTCGTTATTAGTGCATGATCAGCCACGTGATCAGTGCATGATCAGTGACGTGATCAGTGTATGATCAATCACGTGATCAGTGCATGATCAGCTACGTGATCAGTGCATGATAGCCAGGTGATCAGTGCATGCTCATTCATATGAGCAGTGCATGATAGCCACGTGATCAGTGCATGATCAGTCACGTGATCAGTAACGTGATCAGTGTATGATCATCGACATGATCAGTGCATGCGCAGTCATGTGATCAGTGCATTATAGCCCCGTGATTAGTGCATTATCAGTCACGTGATCAGTGCGTGCTCAGTCACGTGATCATAGCCTACTGTGCTCCGTTTTTCCTGTCTGCTCAGCTGCTTGACAATTGCCAGCTGAGCTGCGTGATTCCTGCCTGCTCATCTGCTTGACAATGGCCAGCTGAGCCGTCTGATTCCTGCCTATTCAGCTGCTTGATGATTGCCAGCTGAGCAGCATGATTCATCACAGCTGAGGTCCATGATTATTGCCTGCTGATTTTGTGAATCATGCCTGCTCAGCTCTTTGGTTATTGCCTCCTGAGGCACATCATCAGTGCATGATAGCAACGTGATCAGTTCTTGATTAATCACATGATCAGCACCATTCAGACACGAGATCACAGCATGCTAAGTCACCTGATCAGTGCATGATCAGGCAAGTGATCAGTGCATGATCAGTCCCGTGATCAGTGTACGATCAGACACGTGATCAGTGCATGATCAGCCACGTGACCAGTGCATGATCCGCCACGTGATTAGTGCATGGTCAGCCACGTGATCAGTGTATGATCAACCACGTGATCAGTGCATGATCTGCCACATGATCAGTGCATGATCAGCCACGTGATCAGTGCATGCACAGTCACGTGATCAGTGCATGATCAGCTTCGTGATCAGTGCATGATTAGTTAGGTGATCAATATGATTAGCCACGTGATCAGTGCATGATAGCCACGTGATCAGTGAATGATCAGTCACGTCATCAGTGTATGATCATCCACATGATCAGTGCATGCTCAGTCATGTGATCAGTGCATTATAGCCACGTGATTAGTGCATCATCAGTCACGTGATCAGTGCATGATAGCCAGCTTATCAGTTCATGATCAGTCACGTATTCAATGTTTGATCACCACGTGATCAGTGCATGATAGCCACATGATCAGTGCATGATCAGTCACGTGATCAGTGTATGATCAGCCACGTGATCAGTGTATGATCGCCACGTGATCAGTTTATGATCACCACGTGATCAGTGCATGATCAGCCACGTGATCAGTGCACGTCAGGCACATGAAGAGTGCATGATCAGTCACGTGATCAGTGTATGATCAGCCATGTGATCAGTGTATGATCACCACGTGATAAGTGCATGATCAGCCACGTTATCAGTGCATGCAAAGTAACGTGATCACTGTATGAACAGGTTCGTGATCAGTGCATGATCAGCCACGTGATCAGCCCATGATCAGGCACGTTAAGAGTGCATGATGAGTCACGTGATCAGTGTATCATAGCCAGCTTATCAGTGCGTGATCAGCCACGTGATCAGTGTATGATCAGCCACGTGATCAATATATGATAGCCAGCTTATCAGTTAATGATCAGCCACGTGATCAGTGTATGATCAGCCACGTGATCAGTGCATGATAGCCACGTAATCAGTGCATGTCCAGCCACGTGATCACTGTATGATCAGCTACATGATCAGTCCATGTGCAGTCACGTGATCAGTGTATGATCAGCCTTGTGATCAGTGCATGATCTGTCACGAGATCAGTGTATGATCAGCCACGTGATCAGTGCATGATCAGCACCTTGATTAGTGCATGATCATCCAAATGATCAGTGCATGCAGTCACGTGATCAGTGTATGATCAGCTTCGTGATCAGTGCATGATCAGCCACGTGATCAGTGCATGATCAGTGACGTGATCAGTGTATGATAAGACACGTGATCAGTGCATGATTGCCATGTGATCAGTGCATGATCAGCCCCGTAATCAGTGCATGATAGCCACCTGACCAGTGCATGATCAGCAACGTGATTAGTGCATGATCAGCCACATGATCAGTGCATGATAGCCAAGTGATCAATGCATGATAGCTACGTGATCAGTGCATGCTCATTCACATGAGCAGTGCATGATAGCCACGTGATCAGTGAATGATCAGTCACGTCATCAGTGTATGATCATCCACATGATCAGTGCATGCGCAGTCATGTGATCAGTGCATTATAGCCACGTGATTAGTGCATTATCAGTCACGTGATCAGTGCATGATAGCCAGCTTATCAGTGCATGATCAGTCACGTATTCAATGTTTGATCACCACGTGATCAGTGCATGATAGCCACATGATCAGTGCAGGATCAGTCACGTGATCAGTGTATAATCAACCTCGGGATCAATGCATGATAGCCACCAGATCAGTGCATGATCAGTCACGTGATCAGTGCATGATCTATCTCGTGATCAGTGTATGATATCCACGTGATCAGTTTATGTGCAGTCATATTTCAGTGCATGATAGCCACATGATCAGTGCATGATCAGCCACGTAATCAGTGCATGATCAGCCACGTGATCACTGTATGATCAGCCACGTCATCAGTGCATGTGCCATCACGTGATCAGTGTATGATCAACCATGGGTTCAGTGCATGATAGACAAGTGATCAATGCATGATAGCTACTTGATCAGTGCATGCTCAGTCACATGAGCCGTGCATGATCAGCCACGGGATCAGTGCATGATAGCCACGTGATCATTGCCTACAATTACGTGATCAGTGCATGTGTAGTCACGTGATTAATGCATGGGCAGTCACGTGATCAGTGTATGATCAGCTACGTATTCAGTGCATGATACACACGTGATCAGTGAATGATAGCCACGTGATCAGTGCATGATCAGTCACGTGATCAGTGCATAATAGCAACCTGATCAGTGCATGAGAAGCAACGTGATTAGTGCATAATCAGCCACGTGATCAGTGTACGATCAGACACGTGATCAGTGCATGATAAGCAACGTGATCAGTGCGTGCTCAGTCACGTGATCATAGCCTACTGTGCTCCGTTTTTCCTGTGTGCTCAACTGCTTAACAATTGCCAGCTGAGCTGCGTGATTCCTGCCTGCTCATCTGCTTGACAATGGCCAGCTGAGCCGTCTGATTCCTGCCTATTCAGCTGCTTGATGATTGCCAGCTGAGCAGCATGATTCATCACAGCTGAGGTCCATGATTATTGCCTGCTGATTGCGTGATTCGTGCCTGCTCAGCTCTTTGGTTATTGCCTCCTGAGGCACATCATCAGTGCATGATAGCAATGTGATCAGTTCTTGATTAATCACATGATCAGCACCATTCAGACACGAGATCACAGCATGCTAAGTCACGTGATCAGTGCATGATCAGGCAAGTGATCAGTGCATGATCAGTCACGTGATCAGTGTATGATCAGCCACGTGATCAGTGCATGATCAACCCCTTGTTCACTGCCGGATCATCCAAATGATCAGTGCATGCAGTCATGTGATCTGTGTATGATCAGCTTCGTGATCAGTGTATGATCAGCTATGTGATCAGTGCATGATCAGTGACGTGATCAGTGTATGATAAAACACGTGATCAGTGCATGATCAGTGACGTCATCAGTGTATGATAAGACACGTGATCAGTGCATGATTGCCATGTGATCAGTGCATGATCAGCCGCGTAATCAGTGCATGATAGCCACCTGACCAGTGCATGATCAGCAACGTGATTAGTGCATGATCAGCCGCCTGATCAGTGCAAGATCAGCCACGTGATCACCGTATGATCAGCCATGTCATCAGTGCATGTGCAGTCACGTGATCAGTGTATGATCAGCCATGTTATCAGTGCATGATAGCCAAGTGATCAATGCATGATAGCTACGTGATCAGTGCATGATCAGTCACATGAGCAGTGCATGATCAGCCACGTGATCACTGCATGATAGCCATGTGATCATTGCCGACAGTTACATGATCAGTGCATGCGCAGTCAGGTGATCAGTGCATGATACCCACGTGATCAGTGCAAGATCAATAACATGATCAACAATATTCAGACACGTGATCACTGTATGCTCAGTCACGTGATCAGTTCCTGATCAGCCACGTGATCAGTGTGTTATCATCCTCGAGAACAGTGCATGAGGAGTCACAAGATCAGTGCATGATAGTCACGAGATCAGTGCAGGATCAGTCTCGTCTTCAGTGCATGCTCAATCACGTGATCAGGGCATGATCAGCTACGTGATCAGTGCATGATAGCCAGGTGATCAGTGCATGATCAGTCACGACTTCAGTGCATGATCAATCACGTGATCAGTGCATGATCAGCCTCATAATCAGTGCATGATAGCCACCTGACCAGTGCATGATCAGCAACGTGATTAGTGCATGATCATCCAAATAATCAGTGCATGCAGTCACGTGATCAGTGTATGATGAGCTTCGTGTTCAGAGTATGATCAGCCACGTGATCAGTGCCTGATCAGCCACGTGATCAGAGTATGATCAGCCACGTGATCAGTGCATGATCCACAACATGGTTAGTGCCTGATCAGGCACATGAACAGTGTATGATCAGGTACGTTATCAATGCATGATCAGTCATGTGATCAGTGTATGATCAGCCACGTGATCAGTGCATGATCCGAAACAGGGTTAGTGCATGATCAGGCACATGAACAGTGTATGATCAGCCATGCAATCAGTGCATGATCAGTCATGTGATCAGTGTATGATCCGAAACATGGTTAGTGCATGATCAGCACCTTGATCAGTGCATGATCATTCAAATGATCAGTGCATGCAGTCACGTGATCAGTGTATGATCAGCTTCGTGATCAGTGCATGATCAGCCACGTGATCAGTGCATGATCAGTGACGTGATCAGTGTATGATAAGACACGTGATCAGTGCATGATTGCCATGTGATCAGTGCATGATCAGCCCCGTAATCAGTGCATGATAGCCACCTGACCAGTGCATGATCAGCAACGTGATTAGTGCATGATCAGCCACATGATCAGTGCATGATCAGTGACGTGATCAGTGTATGATAAGACACCTGATCAGTGCATGATTGCCATGTGATCAGTGCATGATCAGTCACGTGATCAGTGTATGATCAACCACGGGATCAATGCAAGATAGCCACCAGATCAGTTCCTGATCATTCACCTGATCCATGTATGATCATCCTCGAGCTCAGTGCATGCGCAGTCAAATGATCAGTGCAAGATAGCCACCTGATCAGTGCATCATCAGTCACGTCTTCATTGCATGATCAATCACCTGATCAGTGCATGATCAGCTACGTAATCAGTGCATGACAGCCAGGTGATCAGTGCATGATCAGTCACGTGTTCAATGTATGATCAGCCACGTGATCAGTGCATGATCAGTCACGTGATCAGTGTATAATCAACCACGGGATCAATGCATGGTAGCCAACAGATCAGTGCATGATCAGTCACGTGATCAGTGCATGATCTATCTGGTGATCAGTGTTTGATATCCACGTGATCAGTTAATGTGCAGTCATATGTTCAGTGCATGATAGCTACGTGATCAGTGCATGATCAGCCACGTGATCAGTGCATGATCACCACGTGATTATTGCATGATCAGCCACATGATCAGTGCATGATCAGCCACGTAATCAGTGCATGATCAGCCACGTGATCACTGTATGATCAGCCACGTCATCAGTGCATGTGCCATCACGTGATCAGTGTATGATCAACCATGGGTTCAGTGCATGATAGACAAGTGATCAATGCATGATAGCTACTTGATCAGTGCATGCTCAGTCACATGAGCCGTGCATGATCAGCCACGGGATCAGTGCATGATAGCCACGTGATCATTGCCTACAATTACGTGATCAGTGCATGTGTAGTCACGTGATTAATGCATGGGCAGTCACGTGATCAGTGTATGATCAGCTACGTATTCAGTGCATGATACACACGTGATCAGTGAATGATAGCCACGTGATCAGTGCATGATCAGTCACGTGATCAGTGCATAATAGCAACCTGATCAGTGCATGAGAAGCAACGTGATTAGTGCATAATCAGCCACGTGATCAGTGTACGATCAGACACGTGATCAGTGCATGATAAGCAACGTGATTAGTGCATGATCAGCCACGTGATCATTGTATGATCAGCCACGTGATCAGTGCATGATCCCCAACGTGATTAGTGCATGATCAGCCACGTGATCAGTATATGATCAACCACCTGAGCAGTGCATGATCTGCCACATGATCAGTGCATGATCAGCCACGTGATCTGTGCATGCACAGTCTCGTGATCAGTGTATGATCAGCTTCGTGATCAGTGCATGATTAGTTACGTGATCAATGTATGATTAGCCACGTGATCAGTGCATGATAGCCACGTGATCAGTGCATGATCAGTCACGTGATCAGTGCATGCGCAGTCACCTGATCAGTGTATGGTCAGCCACGTGATCAGTGCATGCACCATCACGTGATCAGAGTATGATCAGCTTCGTGATCAGTGCACGATCAGGCACTTGAAGAATGCATGATCAGTCACGTGATCAGTGAATGATTAGCCATGTGATCAGTGCATGATCACCACGTGATCAGTGCATGATCAGCCACGTTATCAGTGCATGCAAAGTCACGTGATCACTGTATGAACAGGTTCCTGATCAGTGCATGATCAGCCACGTGATCAGCCCATGATCAGGCACGTGAAGAGTGCATGATGAGTCACGTGATCAGTGTATGATATCCAGCTTATCAGTGTGTGATCAGCCACGTGATCAGTTTATGATCAGCCACGTAATCAGTGCATGATCCGCAATGTGATTAATGCATGATCAGTCACGTGATCAGTGTATGATCAGCCACGTGATCAGTGCATGCATGGTCTCGTGATCAGTGTATGATCAGCTTCGTCATCAGTGCATGATCAGCCACGTTATCAGTGCATGATCAGCCACGTGAAGAGTGCCTGATCAGTCACGTGATCAGTGTATGATAGCCAGGTTATCAGTGCACGCTCAGCCACGTGTTCAGTGTATGATCAGCCACGTGATCAGTGCATGCACGGTCTCGTGATCAGTGTATGATCAGCCACGTTATCAGTGCATGATCAGCCATGTGATCAGTGCATGATCAGCCACGTGAACACTGCGTGCTCAGTCACATGATCAGGGCCTACTGAGCTGCGTTTTTCCTGTCTGCTCAGCTGCTTGACAATTGCCAGCTGAGCCGTCTGATTCCTGCCTATTCAGCTCATTGATGATATCCAGCTGAGCAGCATGATTCATCACAGCTGAGAACCATGATTATTGCCTGCTGATTGTGTGATTCGTGCCTGCTCAGCTCTTTGGTTATTGCCTCCTGAGGCACATCATCAGTGCATGGTAGCCATGTGAACAGTTCTTGATCAGTCACATGATCAGCACCATTCAGACACGAGATCACTGAAAGCTAAGTCACGTGATCAATTCATGTTCTGCCAATGGATTAGTGGATGATCAGCCACGTGATAAGTGCATGAACATTCAAGTTATTACTGCATGCACAATCAAGTGATCACTGCATGACAGCCATGTGATCTGTTCATGATCAGTCTCGTGATTAGTGTATGATCAGCCACGTGAGCAGTGCATGATAGCCACGTGACCAGTACATGATTAATCAGTGCATGATCAGTCACGTAATCAGTGCATGATCAGTCACGTGATCAGTGCATCATCAGCCATTTTTTTAGTGCATGATCCGTCACTTTATCAGTGTATGATGATCCATGTGATTAGTGCATGCACAGTCAAGTGATCAGTGAATGATAGCCATGTGATCAGGGCATGATCAAGCACGTGATCAGAGTATGATCAGCCACGTGAACAGTGCGTGCTCAGTCACGTGATCAGGGCCTACTGAGCTGCGTTTTACCTGTCTGCTCAGCTGCTTCATAACTGCCAGCTGAGCTGCGTAATACCTGCCTGCTCATCTGCTTGACATTTGCCAGCTGATTCCTGCCTGCTCAGCTGCTTGATTATTGCCAGCTGAGCTGCGTGATTCCTGCCTGCTCATCTGCTTGACTTTTGCCAGCTGGGCCGTGTGATTCCTGCCCGCTCAGCTGCTTGATTATTGCCAGGTGAGCTGCATGAACCTGCCTGCTCATCTGCTTGACTTTTGCCAGCTGAGCTGTGTGATTCCTGCCTGCTCAGCTGCTTGATTATTGCCAGCTGAGCATCATGATTCATCACAACTGATGTCCATGATTATTGCCTACTGATTGCGTGACTTTTGCCTGCTCAGCTCTTTGATTATTGCCTGCTGAGGCACATCATCAGTGCATGATCAGGCACGTGATCAGTGCATGATCAATGACGTGATCAGTGTATGATAAGACACGTGATCAGTGCATGATTGCCATGTGATCAGTGCATGATCAGCCCCGTAATCAGTGCATGATAGACACCTGACCAGTGGATGATCAGCAACGTGATTAGTGCATGATCAGCCACATGAAGAGTGCATGATCAGTGACGTGATCAGTGTATGATAAGACAGGTGATCAGTGCATGATTGCCATGTGATCAGTGCATGATCAGTCACGTGATCAGTGTATGATCAACCACGGGATCAATGCAAGATAGCCACCAGATCAGTTCCTGATCATCCACGTGATCCGTGTATGATCATCCTCGAGATCCGTGCATGTGCAGTCAAATGATCAGTGCAAGATAGCCACGTGATCAGTGCATGATCAGTCACGTCTTCAGTGCATGATCAATCACGTGATCAGTGCATGATCAGCTACGTGATCAGTGCATGATAGCCAGGTGATCAGTGCATGATCAGTCACGTGATCAGTGCATGATAGCCATGTGATCAGTGCATGATCAGTCACATGATCAGTGTATGATCAACCACGGGATCAATGCATGATAGCCAACAGATCAGTGCATGATCAGTCACGTGATCAGTGTATGATCAACCACGGGATCAATGCATGATAGCCACCAGATCAGTGTATGATATCCACGTGATCATTTAATGTGCAGTCATATGTTCAGTGCATGATAGCTACGTGATCAGTTGCATGATCAGGCACGTGATCAGTGCATGATCTGTCATGTGATCAGTGCATGATAAGCCACGTGATCAGTGCATGATCCACAACGTGATTAGTGCATGATCAGCCACGTGATCAGTGTATGATCAGCCATGTGATCAGTGCATATTCACCACGTGATCAGTGCAAGATCAGCCAGGTAATCAGTGCATGATCAGCCATGGGATCAGGGCATGATAGCCAACGTGATCAGTGCATGATAGCCATGTGATCAGTGCATGATCAGTCACGTGATCAGTGTATGATCAACCACGGGATCAATGCATGATAGCCACCAGATCAGTGCATGATCAGTCACGTGATCAGTGCATGATCAGTCACGTGATCAGTGTATGATATCCACGTGATCAGTTAATGTGCAGTCATATGTTCAGTGCATGATAGCTACGTGATCAGTGCATGATCAGCCACGTAATCAGTGCATGATCAGGCAAGTGATCAGTGCATGATCTGTCATGTGATCAGTGTATGATCAGCCACGTGATCAGTGCATGATCAGCCACGTGATCATTGTATGAGCAGCCATGTGATCAGTGCAATGATCACCATGTGATTAGTGCATGATCAGCCACGTGATCAGTGCATGATCAGCCATGTAATCAGTGCATGATCAGCCACGTGATCACTGTATGATCAGCCACGTGATCAGTGCATGTGGGGTCACGTGATCAGTGTATGATCAGCCATGTGTTCAGTGCATGATAGACAAGTGATCAATGCATGATAGCTACGTGATCAGTGCATGCTCAGTCACATGAGCAGTGCATGATCAGCCACGTGATCAGTGCATGGTAGCCACGTGATCATTGCCTACAATTACATGATGAGTGCATGTGTAGTCACGTGATTAATGCCATGCGCAGTCACGTGATCAGTGTATGATCAGCCACGTATTCAGTGCATGATAAACACGTTATCAGTGAATGATAGTCACGTGATCAGTGCATGCGCAGTTAGGTGATCAGTGTATGATCAGCCACGTTATCAGTGCATAAGAAGCAACCTGATCAGTGCATGATAAGCAACGTGATTAGTGCATAATCAGCCACGTGATCAGTGTACGATCAGACACGTGATCAGTGCAGGATCAGCCAAGTGACCATTGCATGATCGCTACCTGATCAGTGCATTATAAGCAACGTGATTAGTGCATGATCAGCCACGTGATCAGTGTATGATCACCACGTGATCAGTTAATGTGCAGTCATATGTTCAGTGCATGATAGCTACGTGATCAGTGCATGATCAGCCACGTAATCAGTGCATGATCGTCATGTGATCAGTGTATGATCAGCCACGTGATCAGTGCATGATCACCACGTGATCATTGTATGAGCAGCCATGTGATCAGTGCATGGATCCACCATGTGATTAGTGCATGATCAGCCACGTGATCAGTGCATGATCAGCCATGTAATCAGTGCATGATCAGCCACGTGATCACTGTATGATCCAGGCCACGTGATCAGTGCATGTGGGGTCACGTGATCAGTGTATGATCAGCCATGTGTTCAGTGCATGATAGACAAGTGATCAATGCATGATAGCTACGTGATCAGTGCATGCTCAGTCACATGAGCAGTGCATGATCAGCCACGTGATCAGTGCATGGTAGCCACGTGATCATTGCCTACAATTACATGATGAGTGCATGTGTAGTCACGTGATTAATGCATTGGCAGTCACGTGATCAGTGTAATGATCAGCCACGTATTCAGTGCATGATAAACACGTTATCAGTGAATGATAGTCATGTGATCAGTGCATTATAGCCACGTGATTAGTGCATTATCAGTCACGGTGATCAGTGCATGGATAGCCAGCTTATCAGTGCATGATCAGTCACGTATTCAATGTTTGATCACCACCGTGATCAGTGCATGATAGCCACATGATCAGTGCATGATCAGTCACGTATCAGTGTATTAATCAACCTCGGGATCAATGCATGATAGCCACCTGATCAGTTGCATGATCAGTCACGTGATCAGTGCATGATCTAACTCGTGATCAGTGTATGATATCCACGTGATCAGTTTATGTGCAGTCATATTTCAGTGCATGATAGCCACGTGATCAGTGCATGATCAGTCACCGGATCAGTGCGTGATCAGTAACGTGATCAGTGTATGATCATCCACATGATCAGTGCATGCGCAGTCATGTGATCAGTGCATTATAGCCACGTGATTAGTGCATTATCAGTCACGTGATCTTGCCTGCTCAGTCACGTGATCATAGCCTACTGAGCTCCGTTTTTTTCTGTCTGCTCAGCTGCTTGACAATTGCCAGCTGAACTGCGTGATTCCTGCCTGCTCATTCTGCTTGACCAATGGCCAGCTGAGGCCGTCTGATTCCTGCCTATTCAGCTGCTTGATGATTGCCAGCTGAGCAGCATGATTCATCACAGCTGAGGTCCATGATTATTGCCTGCTGATTGCGTGATTCGTGCCTGCTCAGCTCTTTGGTTATTGCCTCCTGAGGCACATCATCAGTGCATGATAGCAACGTGATCAGTTCTTGATTAGTCACATTGATCAGCACCATCAGACACGAGATCACAGCATGGCTAAGTCACGTGATCAGTTCATGATCAGCCATGTGATTTAGTGCATGATCAGCCACGTGATAAATTGCATGATCATCCACGTGATTATTGCATGCACAATCAAGTGATCAGTGCATGATAGCCACGTGATCTGTGCATGATCAGTCATGTGATCAGTGTATGATCAACCACGGATCAGTGCATGATAGCCACGTAAACAGTACATGGATTAATCAGTGCATATCAGTCACGTGATCAGTGTATGATCAGCTTCGTGATCAGTGCAGGTTCAGCCACGTGATCCAGTGCATGATCAGGCACGTGATCAGTGCATGATCAGTCACGTGATCAGTGCATGATCAGCCCCTTGATCAGTGCATGATCATTCCAAATGATCAGTGCATGCAGTCACGTGATCAGTGTATGACCAGCTTCGTTATTAGTGCATGATCAGCACGTGATCAGTGCATGATCAGTGACGTGATCAGTGTATGATCAATCACGTGATCAGTGCATGATCAGCTACGTGATCAGTGCATGATAGCCAGGTGATCAGTGCATGCTCATTCATATGAGCAGTGCATGATAGCCCACGTGATCAGTGCATGATCAGTCACGTGATCAGTAACGTGATCAGTGTATGATCATCGACATGATCAGTGCATGCGCAGTCATGTGATCAGTGCATTATAGCCCCGTGATTAGTGCATTATCAGTCACGTGATCAGTGCCGTGCTCAGTCACGTGATCATAGCCTACTGTGCTCCGTTTTTCCTGTCTGCCTCAGCTGCTTGACAATTGCCAGCTGAGCTGCGTGATTCCTGCCTGCTCATCTGCTTGACAATGGCCAGCTGAGCCGTCTGATTCCTGCCTATTCAGCTGCTGATGATTGCCAGCTGAGCAGCATGATTCATCACAGCTTGAGGTCCATGATTATTGCCTGCTGATTTTGTGAATCATGCCTGCTCAGCTCTTTGTTATTGCCTCCTGAGGCACATCATCAGTGCATGATAGAACGTGATCAGTTCTTGATTAATCACATGATCAGCACCATTCAGACACGAGATCACAAGCATGCTAAGTCACCTGATCAGTGCATGATCAGGCAAGTGATCAGTGCATGATCCAGATCCCGTGATCAGTGTACGATCAGACACGTGATCAGTGCATGATCAGCCACGTGACCAGTGCATGATCCGCCACGTGATTAGTGCATGGTCAGCCACGTGATCAGTTGTATGATCAACCACGTGATCAGTTGCATGATCTGCACATGATCAGTTGCATGATCAGCCACGTGATCAGTGGCCATGCCACAGTCACGTGGTATCCAGTGGCATGATCAGCTTCGTGATAGTGCATGATTTAGTTAGGTGAGTCCAATATGATTTAGCCACCGTGGGGGGGAATTCCGTGCATTGATAGCCACGTTGATCAGTGAATGATCAGTCACGTCATCAGTTGTGATTTGGGAATCATCCACATGATCAGTGCATGCTCAGTCATGTGATCAAGGCATTATAGCCACGTGATAGTGATCATTCAGTCCACGTGATCAGTGCATGATAGCCAGCTTATCAGTTTCATGATCAGTCACGTTATTTCAATTGTTTGATCACCACCGTGATTCAGTGCATGATAGCCCACATGATCAGTGCATGATCATCCACGTGAATCAGTGTATGATCAGCCACGTGAGCAGTGGTATGATCCACGTGATCAGTTTTGATCACCCACGTGATCAGTGCATGATCAGCCACGTGAGCAGTGCAACGTAGGCACATGAAGAGGCATGATCAGTCACGTGATCAGTGGTATGATCAGCCATGTGATCAGTGTATGATCACCACGTGATAAGTGCATGATCAGCCACGTTATCAGTGCATGCAAAGTAACGTGATCACTGTATGAACAGGTTCGTGATCAGTGCATGATCAGCCACGTGATCAGCCCATGATCCAGGCACGTTAAGAGTTGCATGATGAGTCAACGTGATCAGTGATCATAGCCAGCTTATCAGTGCGTGATCAGCCACGTGATCAGTGTATGATCAGCCCACGTGATTCAATATATGATAGCCAGCTTATCAGTTTAATGATCAGCCACGTGATCAGTGTATGATCAGCCCACGTGATCAGTGCCATGATAGCCACGTAATCAGTGCATGTCCAGCCACGTGATCACTGTATGATCAGCTACATGATCAGTCCATGTGCAGTCACGTGATCAGTGTATGGATCAGGCCTTGTGATCAGTGCATGATCTGTCACGAGATCAGTGTATGATCAGCCACGTGATCAGTGCATGATCAGCACCTTGATTAGTGCATGATCATCCAAATGATCAGTGCATGCAGTCACGTGATCAGTGTATGATCAGCTTCCGTGATCAGTGCATGATCAGCCACGTGATCAGTGCATGATCAGTCACGTGATCAGTGTATGATAAGACACGTGATCAGTGCATGATTGCCATGTGATCAGTGCAATGATCAGCCCCGTAAATCAGTGCATGATAGCCACCTGACCAGTGCATGATCAGCAACGTGATTAGTGCATGCATCAGCCACATGAATCATGCATGATAGCCAAGTGATCAATGCATGATAGCTACGTGATCAGTGCATGCTCATTCACATGAGCAGTGCATGATAGCCACGTGATCAGTGAAATGATCAGTCACGTCATCAGTGTATGATCATCCACATGATCAGTGCATGCGCAGTCATGGTGATCAGTGCATTATAGCCACGTGATTAGTGCATTATCAGTCACGTGATCAGTGCATGATAGCCAGCTTATCAGTGCATGATCAGTCACGTATTCAATGTTTGATCACCACGTGATCAGTGCATGATAGCCACATGATCAGTGCAGGATCAGTCACGTGATCAGTGTATAATCAACCTCGGGATCAATGCATGATAGCCACCAGATCAGTGCATGATCAGTCACGTGATCAGTGCATGATCTATCTCGTGATCAGTGTATGATATCCACGTGATCAGTTTATGTGCAGTCATATTTCAGTTGCATATAGCCACATGATCAGTGCATGATCAGCCACGTAATCAGTGCATGATCAGCCACGTGATCACTGTATGATCAGCCACGTCATCAGTGCATGTGCCATCACGTGATCAGTGTATGATCAACCATGGGTTCAGTGCATGATAGACAAGTGATCAATGCATGATAGCTACTTGATCAGTGCATGCTCAGTCACATGAGCCGTGCATGATCAGCCACGGAATCAGTGCATGATAGCCACGTGATCATTGCCTACAATTACGTGATCAGTGCATGTGTAGTCACGTGATTAATGCATGGGCAGTCACGTGATCAGTGTATGATCAGCTACGTATTCAGCTGCATGATACACACGTGATCAGTGAAATGATAGCCACGTGATCAGTGCATGATCAGTCACGTGATCAGTGCATAATAGCAACCTGATCAGTGCATGAGAAGCAACGTGATTAGTGCATAATCAGCCACGTGATCCAGTGTACCGATCAGACACGTGATCAGTGCATGATAAGCAACGTGATTAGTGCATGATCAGCCACGTGATCATTGTATGATCAGCCACGTGATCAGTGCATGATCCCCAACGTGATTAGTGCATGATCCAGCCACGTGATCAGTATATGATCAACCACCTGAGCAGTGCATGATCTGCCACATGATCAGTGCATGATCAGCCACGTGATCTGTGCATGCACAGTCTCGTGATCAGTGTATGATCAGCTTCGTGATCAGTGCATGATTAGTTACGTGATCAATGTATGATTAGCCACGTGATCAGTGCATGATAGCCACGTGATCAGTGCATGATCAGTCACGTGATCAGTGCATGCGCAGTCACCTGATCAGTGTATGGTCAGCCACGTGATCAGTGCATGCACCATCACGTGATCAGAGTATGATCAGCTTCGTGATCAGTGCACGATCAGGCACTTGAAGAATGCATGATCAGTCACGTGATCAGTGAATGATTAGCCATGTGATCAGTGC
>NW_020190765.1:0-20064 GCF_002263795.3 Bos taurus | reverse complement strand
GCTCTGCTCTGAGTCGCGACGGGTATCTGCTCTTGGAGCTCACTGGGGTGACTAAGGGAGTCAAGCCTCCTGAGGCGTGGAGAGAGGTCGCGAGGTTGGCCTCTAGGCCATGCAGGAGACGAAGGCCCTCATCTCCGCGATGACGGGGGAGTCTCGGGGTGGTTCTCGAGCGGCGGCCCAGGGTGCGTTTTCTCACGAGGTGCGACGGCGAGGTCAGTGAGCCTCTCGTGGGGCGCCAGGGAAGTCGGGTCTCCATGCGAGTGGCGAGGGAGCGCGTCATGCTCATTGCTCTCGAGTCATGGTAGGGGAACCTGGCCTCGAGACGTGTTGAAGAAGGTCTCTCGAGGTCTTTCTCGGGTTGAGGCAGGAAACCCTGGCTTCCCTCGGACTTGGCAGGTGACCTCAGGGGCTTCTCATGGTGGCTCTGAGAAGTCAGGGAAACTGGAGTGGAGGGCCTCTCGGAACTTCCAGGGATTTGGTGCATTGGAAGAGGGCCTCATCTCCAGTTGAGGCAGGAACCTCAGGGTTCCTCTGATTTCAGACTCCGATCGCAGGGTCCCTGCAGACTGGGGACAGGAGAGTCAGGCCTCGTCTTGGGTTGAGGCATGGAACTCCGCTTGCCTCTCGAGGTGTCCCCGGGGAGAGAGGCCACTTGTCGAGCTGTATTTGGAACCTGGGGGTCTTTTCCGGACGATGCACGGGCGGGTCACTGCCCCTTCGTGTTGACTTCATTCACAGGGTGGAGTTCGGAGAGGTGTCCGGGCATCGGGTTCTTACCAAGAGGGGACCGGGAAATCGGGGTGCTTCGCAATGTGGAAGCACCCACGAGGCCACGTCTGGAATGTCGTCGTGAGCCCGGCCTCATCCTGAGGTGCGACCGGAAGGTCGGGAACCCCTTCCAGACAAAGCAGGGGAGTCGACCCTCCTGTCGAGATCAGGAGGGTAGAAGGGGCTCAGAGGAAGTGGTGCCGGAAAACCTCGGTGTTCCTCTCCAGGGAGACCGGGATGCCGGGGAACTTTGTGGGGGCGCATCAAGGGTGCCAAGTACCGTTTCGACCTCCAATTCCTAACGTGGGACTTCTCCTGAGACGCTGTAGCGGGAAAGGGCTTCATCTTGCGATGACGGGGGAACCACGTGGTTTTTCTCGAGTTGCGGCGGGATTCTCGAGTTACGACGGGGAATTCAGGATGCCTCTTGTGTTGGCCCAGGGAAGTCCAATCTTCCATTCGAGTTGCGAAGGAAAGCTGGGGATTGCTCTCGAGTGACTGCAGGGCCAATAGACCTCATCTAGGCTTGTGTCCAGAAGCCGAGGTTCCTCTCCAGGGGCGACCGGGATCTCGGGGTTGCATTCCAGACGCACCCGGGGAGACAGGCATTCATCTCGAGTGGAAGCAAAGAACCCCGCTCTGCTCTCGAGTCGCGACGGGTATCTCTTGGAGCTCACTGGGTGGACTAAAGGGAGTCAAGCCTCCTGAGGCGTTTGGAGAGAGGTCGCGAGGTTGGCCTCTAGGCCATGCAGGAGACGAAGGCCCTCATCTCCGCGATGACGGGGGAGTCTCGGGGTGGTTCTCGAGCGGCGGCCCCAGGGTGCGGTTTCTCACGAGGTGCGACGGCGAGGTCAGTGAGCCTCTCGTGGGGCGCCAGGGAAGTCGGGTCTCCATGCGAGTGGCGAGGGGGAGCGCGTCATTGCTCTCGAGTCATGGTAGGGGAACCTGGCCTCGAGACGTGTTGAAGAAGGTCTCTCGAGGTCTTTCTCGGGTTGAGGCAGGGAACCCTGGCTTCCCTCGACTTGTGCAGGTGACCTCAGGGGGCTTCTCATGGTGGCTCTGAGAAGTCAGGGAAACTGGAGGTGGGAGGGGCCTCTCGGGACTCCACGGGGTTTGGTGCATTGGAAGAGGGCCTCATCTCCAGTTGAGGCAGGAACCTCAGGGTTCCTCTGATTTCAGACTCCGATCGCAGGGTCCCTGCAGACTGGGGACAGGAGAGTCAGGCCTCGTCTTGGGTTGAGGCATGGAACTCCGCTTGCCTCTCGAGGTGTCCCCGGGGAGAGAGGCCACTTGTCGAGCTGTATTTGGAACCTGGGGGTCTTTTCCGGACGATGCACGGGCGGGTCACTGCCCCTTCGTGTTGACTTCATTCACAGGGTGGAGTTCGGAGAGGTGTCCGGGCATCGGGTTCTTACCAAGAGGGGACCGGGAAATCGGGGTGCTTCGCAATGTGGAAGCACCCACGAGGCCACGTCTGGAATGTCGTCGTGAGCCCGGCCTCATCCTGAGGTGCGACCGGAAGGTCGGGAACCCCTTCCAGACAAAGCAGGGGAGTCGACCCTCCTGTCGAGATCAGGAGGGTAGAAGGGGCTCAGAGGAAGTGGTGCCGGAAAACCTCGGTGTTCCTCTCCAGGGAGACCGGGATGCCGGGGAACTTTGTGGGGGCGCATCAAGGGTGCCAAGTACCGTTTCGACCTCCAATTCCTAACGTGGGACTTCTCCTGAGACGCTGTAGCGGGAAAGGGCTTCATCTTGCGATGACGGGGGAACCACGTGGTTTTTCTCGAGTTGCGGCGGGATTCTCGAGTTACGACGGGGAATTCAGGATGCCTCTTGTGTTGGCCCAGGGAAGTCCAATCTTCCATTCGAGTTGCGAAGGAAAGCTGGGGATTGCTCTCGAGTGACTGCAGGGCCAATAGACCTCATCTAGGCTTGTGTCCAGAAGCCGAGGTTCCTCTCCAGGGGCGACCGGGATCTCGGGGTTGCATTCCAGACGCACCCGGGGAGACAGGCATTCATCTCGAGTGGAAGCAAAGAACCCCGCTCTGCTCTCGAGTCGCGACGGGTATCTCTTGGAGCTCACTGGGTGGACTAAAGGGAGTCAAGCCTCCTGAGGCGTTTGGAGAGAGGTCGCGAGGTTGGCCTCTAGGCCATGCAGGAGACGAAGGCCCTCATCTCCGCGATGACGGGGGAGTCTCGGGGTGGTTCTCGAGCGGCGGCCCCAGGGTGCGGTTTCTCACGAGGTGCGACGGCGAGGTCAGTGAGCCTCTCGTGGGGCGCCAGGGAAGTCGGGTCTCCATGCGAGTGGCGAGGGGGAGCGCGTCATTGCTCTCGAGTCATGGTAGGGGAACCTGGCCTCGAGACGTGTTGAAGAAGGTCTCTCGAGGTCTTTCTCGGGTTGAGGCAGGGAACCCTGGCTTCCCTCGACTTGTGCAGGTGACCTCAGGGGGCTTCTCATGGTGGCTCTGAGAAGTCAGGGAAACTGGAGGTGGGAGGGGCCTCTCGGGACTCCACGGGGTTTGGTGCATTGGAAGAGGGCCTCATCTCCAGTTGAGGCAGGAACCTCAGGGTTCCTCTGATTTCAGACTCCGATCGCAGGGTCCCTGCAGACTGGGGACAGGAGAGTCAGGCCTCGTCTTGGGTTGAGGCATGGAACTCCGCTTGCCTCTCGAGGTGTCCCCGGGGAGAGAGGCCACTTGTCGAGCTGTATTTGGAACCTGGGGGTCTTTTCCGGACGATGCACGGGCGGGTCACTGCCCCTTCGTGTTGACTTCATTCACAGGGTGGAGTTCGGAGAGGTGTCCGGGCATCGGGTTCTTACCAAGAGGGGACCGGGAAATCGGGGTGCTTCGCAATGTGGAAGCACCCACGAGGCCACGTCTGGAATGTCGTCGTGAGCCCGGCCTCATCCTGAGGTGCGACCGGAAGGTCGGGAACCCCTTCCAGACAAAGCAGGGGAGTCGACCGTCCTGTCGAGATCAGGAGGGTAGAAGGGGCTCAGAGGAAGTGGTGCCGGAAAACCTCGGTGTTCCTCTCCAGGGAGACCGGGATGCCGGGGAACTTTGTGGGGGCGCATCAAGGGTGCCAAGTACCGTTTCGACCTCCAATTCCTAACGTGGGACTTCTCCTGAGACGCTGTAGCGGGAAAGGGCTTCATCTTGCGATGACGGGGGAACCACGTGGTTTTTCTCGAGTTGCGGCGGGATTCTCGAGTTACGACGGGGAATTCAGGATGCCTCTTGTGTTGGCCCAGGGAAGTCCAATCTTCCATTCGAGTTGCGAAGGAAAGCTGGGGATTGCTCTCGAGTGACTGCAGGGCCAATAGACCTCATCTAGGCTTGTGTCCAGAAGCCGAGGTTCCTCTCCAGGGGCGACCGGGATCTCGGGGTTGCATTCCAGACGCACCCGGGGAGACAGGCATTCATCTCGAGTGGAAGCAAAGAACCCCGCTCTGCTCTCGAGTCGCGACGGGTATCTCTTGGAGCTCACTGGGTGGACTAAAGGGAGTCAAGCCTCCTGAGGCGTTTGGAGAGAGGTCGCGAGGTTGGCCTCTAGGCCATGCAGGAGACGAAGGCCCTCATCTCCGCGATGACGGGGGAGTCTCGGGGTGGTTCTCGAGCGGCGGCCCCAGGGTGCGGTTTCTCACGAGGTGCGACGGCGAGGTCAGTGAGCCTCTCGTGGGGCGCCAGGGAAGTCGGGTCTCCATGCGAGTGGCGAGGGGGAGCGCGTCATTGCTCTCGAGTCATGGTAGGGGAACCTGGCCTCGAGACGTGTTGAAGAAGGTCTCTCGAGGTCTTTCTCGGGTTGAGGCAGGGAACCCTGGCTTCCCTCGACTTGTGCAGGTGACCTCAGGGGGCTTCTCATGGTGGCTCTGAGAAGTCAGGGAAACTGGAGGTGGGAGGGGCCTCTCGGGACTCCACGGGGTTTGGTGCATTGGAAGAGGGCCTCATCTCCAGTTGAGGCAGGAACCTCAGGGTTCCTCTGATTTCAGACTCCGATCGCAGGGTCCCTGCAGACTGGGGACAGGAGAGTCAGGCCTCGTCTTGGGTTGAGGCATGGAACTCCGCTTGCCTCTCGAGGTGTCCCCGGGGAGAGAGGCCACTTGTCGAGCTGTATTTGGAACCTGGGGGTCTTTTCCGGACGATGCACGGGCGGGTCACTGCCCCTTCGTGTTGACTTCATTCACAGGGTGGAGTTCGGAGAGGTGTCCGGGCATCGGGTTCTTACCAAGAGGGGACCGGGAAATCGGGGTGCTTCGCAATGTGGAAGCACCCACGAGGCCACGTCTGGAATGTCGTCGTGAGCCCGGCCTCATCCTGAGGTGCGACCGGAAGGTCGGGAACCCCTTCCAGACAAAGCAGGGGAGTCGACCGTCCTGTCGAGATCAGGAGGGTAGAAGGGGCTCAGAGGAAGTGGTGCCGGAAAACCTCGGTGTTCCTCTCCAGGGAGACCGGGATGCCGGGGAACTTTGTGGGGGCGCATCAAGGGTGCCAAGTACCGTTTCGACCTCCAATTCCTAACGTGGGACTTCTCCTGAGACGCTGTAGCGGGAAAGGGCTTCATCTTGCGATGACGGGGGAACCACGTGGTTTTTCTCGAGTTGCGGCGGGATTCTCGAGTTACGACGGGGAATTCAGGATGCCTCTTGTGTTGGCCCAGGGAAGTCCAATCTTCCATTCGAGTTGCGAAGGAAAGCTGGGGATTGCTCTCGAGTGACTGCAGGGCCAATAGACCTCATCTAGGCTTGTGTCCAGAAGCCGAGGTTCCTCTCCAGGGGCGACCGGGATCTCGGGGTTGCATTCCAGACGCACCCGGGGAGACAGGCATTCATCTCGAGTGGAAGCAAAGAACCCCGCTCTGCTCTCGAGTCGCGACGGGTATCTCTTGGAGCTCACTGGGTGGACTAAAGGGAGTCAAGCCTCCTGAGGCGTTTGGAGAGAGGTCGCGAGGTTGGCCTCTAGGCCATGCAGGAGACGAAGGCCCTCATCTCCGCGATGACGGGGGAGTCTCGGGGTGGTTCTCGAGCGGCGGCCCCAGGGTGCGGTTTCTCACGAGGTGCGACGGCGAGGTCAGTGAGCCTCTCGTGGGGCGCCAGGGAAGTCGGGTCTCCATGCGAGTGGCGAGGGGGAGCGCGTCATTGCTCTCGAGTCATGGTAGGGGAACCTGGCCTCGAGACGTGTTGAAGAAGGTCTCTCGAGGTCTTTCTCGGGTTGAGGCAGGGAACCCTGGCTTCCCTCGACTTGTGCAGGTGACCTCAGGGGGCTTCTCATGGTGGCTCTGAGAAGTCAGGGAAACTGGAGGTGGGAGGGGCCTCTCGGGACTCCACGGGGTTTGGTGCATTGGAAGAGGGCCTCATCTCCAGTTGAGGCAGGAACCTCAGGGTTCCTCTGATTTCAGACTCCGATCGCAGGGTCCCTGCAGACTGGGGACAGGAGAGTCAGGCCTCGTCTTGGGTTGAGGCATGGAACTCCGCTTGCCTCTCGAGGTGTCCCCGGGGAGAGAGGCCACTTGTCGAGCTGTATTTGGAACCTGGGGGTCTTTTCCGGACGATGCACGGGCGGGTCACTGCCCCTTCGTGTTGACTTCATTCACAGGGTGGAGTTCGGAGAGGTGTCCGGGCATCGGGTTCTTACCAAGAGGGGACCGGGAAATCGGGGTGCTTCGCAATGTGGAAGCACCCACGAGGCCACGTCTGGAATGTCGTCGTGAGCCCGGCCTCATCCTGAGGTGCGACCGGAAGGTCGGGAACCCCTTCCAGACAAAGCAGGGGAGTCGACCGTCCTGTCGAGATCAGGAGGGTAGAAGGGGCTCAGAGGAAGTGGTGCCGGAAAACCTCGGTGTTCCTCTCCAGGGAGACCGGGATGCCGGGGAACTTTGTGGGGGCGCATCAAGGGTGCCAAGTACCGTTTCGACCTCCAATTCCTAACGTGGGACTTCTCCTGAGACGCTGTAGCGGGAAAGGGCTTCATCTTGCGATGACGGGGGAACCACGTGGTTTTTCTCGAGTTGCGGCGGGATTCTCGAGTTACGACGGGGAATTCAGGATGCCTCTTGTGTTGGCCCAGGGAAGTCCAATCTTCCATTCGAGTTGCGAAGGAAAGCTGGGGATTGCTCTCGAGTGACTGCAGGGCCAATAGACCTCATCTAGGCTTGTGTCCAGAAGCCGAGGTTCCTCTCCAGGGGCGACCGGGATCTCGGGGTTGCATTCCAGACGCACCCGGGGAGACAGGCATTCATCTCGAGTGGAAGCAAAGAACCCCGCTCTGCTCTCGAGTCGCGACGGGTATCTCTTGGAGCTCACTGGGTGGACTAAAGGGAGTCAAGCCTCCTGAGGCGTTTGGAGAGAGGTCGCGAGGTTGGCCTCTAGGCCATGCAGGAGACGAAGGCCCTCATCTCCGCGATGACGGGGGAGTCTCGGGGTGGTTCTCGAGCGGCGGCCCCAGGGTGCGGTTTCTCACGAGGTGCGACGGCGAGGTCAGTGAGCCTCTCGTGGGGCGCCAGGGAAGTCGGGTCTCCATGCGAGTGGCGAGGGGGAGCGCGTCATTGCTCTCGAGTCATGGTAGGGGAACCTGGCCTCGAGACGTGTTGAAGAAGGTCTCTCGAGGTCTTTCTCGGGTTGAGGCAGGGAACCCTGGCTTCCCTCGACTTGTGCAGGTGACCTCAGGGGGCTTCTCATGGTGGCTCTGAGAAGTCAGGGAAACTGGAGGTGGGAGGGGCCTCTCGGGACTCCACGGGGTTTGGTGCATTGGAAGAGGGCCTCATCTCCAGTTGAGGCAGGAACCTCAGGGTTCCTCTGATTTCAGACTCCGATCGCAGGGTCCCTGCAGACTGGGGACAGGAGAGTCAGGCCTCGTCTTGGGTTGAGGCATGGAACTCCGCTTGCCTCTCGAGGTGTCCCCGGGGAGAGAGGCCACTTGTCGAGCTGTATTTGGAACCTGGGGGTCTTTTCCGGACGATGCACGGGCGGGTCACTGCCCCTTCGTGTTGACTTCATTCACAGGGTGGAGTTCGGAGAGGTGTCCGGGCATCGGGTTCTTACCAAGAGGGGACCGGGAAATCGGGGTGCTTCGCAATGTGGAAGCACCCACGAGGCCACGTCTGGAATGTCGTCGTGAGCCCGGCCTCATCCTGAGGTGCGACCGGAAGGTCGGGAACCCCTTCCAGACAAAGCAGGGGAGTCGACCGTCCTGTCGAGATCAGGAGGGTAGAAGGGGCTCAGAGGAAGTGGTGCCGGAAAACCTCGGTGTTCCTCTCCAGGGAGACCGGGATGCCGGGGAACTTTGTGGGGGCGCATCAAGGGTGCCAAGTACCGTTTCGACCTCCAATTCCTAACGTGGGACTTCTCCTGAGACGCTGTAGCGGGAAAGGGCTTCATCTTGCGATGACGGGGGAACCACGTGGTTTTTCTCGAGTTGCGGCGGGATTCTCGAGTTACGACGGGGAATTCAGGATGCCTCTTGTGTTGGCCCAGGGAAGTCCAATCTTCCATTCGAGTTGCGAAGGAAAGCTGGGGATTGCTCTCGAGTGACTGCAGGGCCAATAGACCTCATCTAGGCTTGTGTCCAGAAGCCGAGGTTCCTCTCCAGGGGCGACCGGGATCTCGGGGTTGCATTCCAGACGCACCCGGGGAGACAGGCATTCATCTCGAGTGGAAGCAAAGAACCCCGCTCTGCTCTCGAGTCGCGACGGGTATCTCTTGGAGCTCACTGGGTGGACTAAAGGGAGTCAAGCCTCCTGAGGCGTTTGGAGAGAGGTCGCGAGGTTGGCCTCTAGGCCATGCAGGAGACGAAGGCCCTCATCTCCGCGATGACGGGGGAGTCTCGGGGTGGTTCTCGAGCGGCGGCCCCAGGGTGCGGTTTCTCACGAGGTGCGACGGCGAGGTCAGTGAGCCTCTCGTGGGGCGCCAGGGAAGTCGGGTCTCCATGCGAGTGGCGAGGGGGAGCGCGTCATTGCTCTCGAGTCATGGTAGGGGAACCTGGCCTCGAGACGTGTTGAAGAAGGTCTCTCGAGGTCTTTCTCGGGTTGAGGCAGGGAACCCTGGCTTCCCTCGACTTGTGCAGGTGACCTCAGGGGGCTTCTCATGGTGGCTCTGAGAAGTCAGGGAAACTGGAGGTGGGAGGGGCCTCTCGGGACTCCACGGGGTTTGGTGCATTGGAAGAGGGCCTCATCTCCAGTTGAGGCAGGAACCTCAGGGTTCCTCTGATTTCAGACTCCGATCGCAGGGTCCCTGCAGACTGGGGACAGGAGAGTCAGGCCTCGTCTTGGGTTGAGGCATGGAACTCCGCTTGCCTCTCGAGGTGTCCCCGGGGAGAGAGGCCACTTGTCGAGCTGTATTTGGAACCTGGGGGTCTTTTCCGGACGATGCACGGGCGGGTCACTGCCCCTTCGTGTTGACTTCATTCACAGGGTGGAGTTCGGAGAGGTGTCCGGGCATCGGGTTCTTACCAAGAGGGGACCGGGAAATCGGGGTGCTTCGCAATGTGGAAGCACCCACGAGGCCACGTCTGGAATGTCGTCGTGAGCCCGGCCTCATCCTGAGGTGCGACCGGAAGGTCGGGAACCCCTTCCAGACAAAGCAGGGGAGTCGACCGTCCTGTCGAGATCAGGAGGGTAGAAGGGGCTCAGAGGAAGTGGTGCCGGAAAACCTCGGTGTTCCTCTCCAGGGAGACCGGGATGCCGGGGAACTTTGTGGGGGCGCATCAAGGGTGCCAAGTACCGTTTCGACCTCCAATTCCTAACGTGGGACTTCTCCTGAGACGCTGTAGCGGGAAAGGGCTTCATCTTGCGATGACGGGGGAACCACGTGGTTTTTCTCGAGTTGCGGCGGGATTCTCGAGTTACGACGGGGAATTCAGGATGCCTCTTGTGTTGGCCCAGGGAAGTCCAATCTTCCATTCGAGTTGCGAAGGAAAGCTGGGGATTGCTCTCGAGTGACTGCAGGGCCAATAGACCTCATCTAGGCTTGTGTCCAGAAGCCGAGGTTCCTCTCCAGGGGCGACCGGGATCTCGGGGTTGCATTCCAGACGCACCCGGGGAGACAGGCATTCATCTCGAGTGGAAGCAAAGAACCCCGCTCTGCTCTCGAGTCGCGACGGGTATCTCTTGGAGCTCACTGGGTGGACTAAAGGGAGTCAAGCCTCCTGAGGCGTTTGGAGAGAGGTCGCGAGGTTGGCCTCTAGGCCATGCAGGAGACGAAGGCCCTCATCTCCGCGATGACGGGGGAGTCTCGGGGTGGTTCTCGAGCGGCGGCCCCAGGGTGCGGTTTCTCACGAGGTGCGACGGCGAGGTCAGTGAGCCTCTCGTGGGGCGCCAGGGAAGTCGGGTCTCCATGCGAGTGGCGAGGGGGAGCGCGTCATTGCTCTCGAGTCATGGTAGGGGAACCTGGCCTCGAGACGTGTTGAAGAAGGTCTCTCGAGGTCTTTCTCGGGTTGAGGCAGGGAACCCTGGCTTCCCTCGACTTGTGCAGGTGACCTCAGGGGGCTTCTCATGGTGGCTCTGAGAAGTCAGGGAAACTGGAGGTGGGAGGGGCCTCTCGGGACTCCACGGGGTTTGGTGCATTGGAAGAGGGCCTCATCTCCAGTTGAGGCAGGAACCTCAGGGTTCCTCTGATTTCAGACTCCGATCGCAGGGTCCCTGCAGACTGGGGACAGGAGAGTCAGGCCTCGTCTTGGGTTGAGGCATGGAACTCCGCTTGCCTCTCGAGGTGTCCCCGGGGAGAGAGGCCACTTGTCGAGCTGTATTTGGAACCTGGGGGTCTTTTCCGGACGATGCACGGGCGGGTCACTGCCCCTTCGTGTTGACTTCATTCACAGGGTGGAGTTCGGAGAGGTGTCCGGGCATCGGGTTCTTACCAAGAGGGGACCGGGAAATCGGGGTGCTTCGCAATGTGGAAGCACCCACGAGGCCACGTCTGGAATGTCGTCGTGAGCCCGGCCTCATCCTGAGGTGCGACCGGAAGGTCGGGAACCCCTTCCAGACAAAGCAGGGGAGTCGACCGTCCTGTCGAGATCAGGAGGGTAGAAGGGGCTCAGAGGAAGTGGTGCCGGAAAACCTCGGTGTTCCTCTCCAGGGAGACCGGGATGCCGGGGAACTTTGTGGGGGCGCATCAAGGGTGCCAAGTACCGTTTCGACCTCCAATTCCTAACGTGGGACTTCTCCTGAGACGCTGTAGCGGGAAAGGGCTTCATCTTGCGATGACGGGGGAACCACGTGGTTTTTCTCGAGTTGCGGCGGGATTCTCGAGTTACGACGGGGAATTCAGGATGCCTCTTGTGTTGGCCCAGGGAAGTCCAATCTTCCATTCGAGTTGCGAAGGAAAGCTGGGGATTGCTCTCGAGTGACTGCAGGGCCAATAGACCTCATCTAGGCTTGTGTCCAGAAGCCGAGGTTCCTCTCCAGGGGCGACCGGGATCTCGGGGTTGCATTCCAGACGCACCCGGGGAGACAGGCATTCATCTCGAGTGGAAGCAAAGAACCCCGCTCTGCTCTCGAGTCGCGACGGGTATCTCTTGGAGCTCACTGGGTGGACTAAAGGGAGTCAAGCCTCCTGAGGCGTTTGGAGAGAGGTCGCGAGGTTGGCCTCTAGGCCATGCAGGAGACGAAGGCCCTCATCTCCGCGATGACGGGGGAGTCTCGGGGTGGTTCTCGAGCGGCGGCCCCAGGGTGCGGTTTCTCACGAGGTGCGACGGCGAGGTCAGTGAGCCTCTCGTGGGGCGCCAGGGAAGTCGGGTCTCCATGCGAGTGGCGAGGGGGAGCGCGTCATTGCTCTCGAGTCATGGTAGGGGAACCTGGCCTCGAGACGTGTTGAAGAAGGTCTCTCGAGGTCTTTCTCGGGTTGAGGCAGGGAACCCTGGCTTCCCTCGACTTGTGCAGGTGACCTCAGGGGGCTTCTCATGGTGGCTCTGAGAAGTCAGGGAAACTGGAGGTGGGAGGGGCCTCTCGGGACTCCACGGGGTTTGGTGCATTGGAAGAGGGCCTCATCTCCAGTTGAGGCAGGAACCTCAGGGTTCCTCTGATTTCAGACTCCGATCGCAGGGTCCCTGCAGACTGGGGACAGGAGAGTCAGGCCTCGTCTTGGGTTGAGGCATGGAACTCCGCTTGCCTCTCGAGGTGTCCCCGGGGAGAGAGGCCACTTGTCGAGCTGTATTTGGAACCTGGGGGTCTTTTCCGGACGATGCACGGGCGGGTCACTGCCCCTTCGTGTTGACTTCATTCACAGGGTGGAGTTCGGAGAGGTGTCCGGGCATCGGGTTCTTACCAAGAGGGGACCGGGAAATCGGGGTGCTTCGCAATGTGGAAGCACCCACGAGGCCACGTCTGGAATGTCGTCGTGAGCCCGGCCTCATCCTGAGGTGCGACCGGAAGGTCGGGAACCCCTTCCAGACAAAGCAGGGGAGTCGACCGTCCTGTCGAGATCAGGAGGGTAGAAGGGGCTCAGAGGAAGTGGTGCCGGAAAACCTCGGTGTTCCTCTCCAGGGAGACCGGGATGCCGGGGAACTTTGTGGGGGCGCATCAAGGGTGCCAAGTACCGTTTCGACCTCCAATTCCTAACGTGGGACTTCTCCTGAGACGCTGTAGCGGGAAAGGGCTTCATCTTGCGATGACGGGGGAACCACGTGGTTTTTCTCGAGTTGCGGCGGGATTCTCGAGTTACGACGGGGAATTCAGGATGCCTCTTGTGTTGGCCCAGGGAAGTCCAATCTTCCATTCGAGTTGCGAAGGAAAGCTGGGGATTGCTCTCGAGTGACTGCAGGGCCAATAGACCTCATCTAGGCTTGTGTCCAGAAGCCGAGGTTCCTCTCCAGGGGCGACCGGGATCTCGGGGTTGCATTCCAGACGCACCCGGGGAGACAGGCATTCATCTCGAGTGGAAGCAAAGAACCCCGCTCTGCTCTCGAGTCGCGACGGGTATCTCTTGGAGCTCACTGGGTGGACTAAAGGGAGTCAAGCCTCCTGAGGCGTTTGGAGAGAGGTCGCGAGGTTGGCCTCTAGGCCATGCAGGAGACGAAGGCCCTCATCTCCGCGATGACGGGGGAGTCTCGGGGTGGTTCTCGAGCGGCGGCCCCAGGGTGCGGTTTCTCACGAGGTGCGACGGCGAGGTCAGTGAGCCTCTCGTGGGGCGCCAGGGAAGTCGGGTCTCCATGCGAGTGGCGAGGGGGAGCGCGTCATTGCTCTCGAGTCATGGTAGGGGAACCTGGCCTCGAGACGTGTTGAAGAAGGTCTCTCGAGGTCTTTCTCGGGTTGAGGCAGGGAACCCTGGCTTCCCTCGACTTGTGCAGGTGACCTCAGGGGGCTTCTCATGGTGGCTCTGAGAAGTCAGGGAAACTGGAGGTGGGAGGGGCCTCTCGGGACTCCACGGGGTTTGGTGCATTGGAAGAGGGCCTCATCTCCAGTTGAGGCAGGAACCTCAGGGTTCCTCTGATTTCAGACTCCGATCGCAGGGTCCCTGCAGACTGGGGACAGGAGAGTCAGGCCTCGTCTTGGGTTGAGGCATGGAACTCCGCTTGCCTCTCGAGGTGTCCCCGGGGAGAGAGGCCACTTGTCGAGCTGTATTTGGAACCTGGGGGTCTTTTCCGGACGATGCACGGGCGGGTCACTGCCCCTTCGTGTTGACTTCATTCACAGGGTGGAGTTCGGAGAGGTGTCCGGGCATCGGGTTCTTACCAAGAGGGGACCGGGAAATCGGGGTGCTTCGCAATGTGGAAGCACCCACGAGGCCACGTCTGGAATGTCGTCGTGAGCCCGGCCTCATCCTGAGGTGCGACCGGAAGGTCGGGAACCCCTTCCAGACAAAGCAGGGGAGTCGACCGTCCTGTCGAGATCAGGAGGGTAGAAGGGGCTCAGAGGAAGTGGTGCCGGAAAACCTCGGTGTTCCTCTCCAGGGAGACCGGGATGCCGGGGAACTTTGTGGGGGCGCATCAAGGGTGCCAAGTACCGTTTCGACCTCCAATTCCTAACGTGGGACTTCTCCTGAGACGCTGTAGCGGGAAAGGGCTTCATCTTGCGATGACGGGGGAACCACGTGGTTTTTCTCGAGTTGCGGCGGGATTCTCGAGTTACGACGGGGAATTCAGGATGCCTCTTGTGTTGGCCCAGGGAAGTCCAATCTTCCATTCGAGTTGCGAAGGAAAGCTGGGGATTGCTCTCGAGTGACTGCAGGGCCAATAGACCTCATCTAGGCTTGTGTCCAGAAGCCGAGGTTCCTCTCCAGGGGCGACCGGGATCTCGGGGTTGCATTCCAGACGCACCCGGGGAGACAGGCATTCATCTCGAGTGGAAGCAAAGAACCCCGCTCTGCTCTCGAGTCGCGACGGGTATCTCTTGGAGCTCACTGGGTGGACTAAAGGGAGTCAAGCCTCCTGAGGCGTTTGGAGAGAGGTCGCGAGGTTGGCCTCTAGGCCATGCAGGAGACGAAGGCCCTCATCTCCGCGATGACGGGGGAGTCTCGGGGTGGTTCTCGAGCGGCGGCCCCAGGGTGCGGTTTCTCACGAGGTGCGACGGCGAGGTCAGTGAGCCTCTCGTGGGGCGCCAGGGAAGTCGGGTCTCCATGCGAGTGGCGAGGGGGAGCGCGTCATTGCTCTCGAGTCATGGTAGGGGAACCTGGCCTCGAGACGTGTTGAAGAAGGTCTCTCGAGGTCTTTCTCGGGTTGAGGCAGGGAACCCTGGCTTCCCTCGACTTGTGCAGGTGACCTCAGGGGGCTTCTCATGGTGGCTCTGAGAAGTCAGGGAAACTGGAGGTGGGAGGGGCCTCTCGGGACTCCACGGGGTTTGGTGCATTGGAAGAGGGCCTCATCTCCAGTTGAGGCAGGAACCTCAGGGTTCCTCTGATTTCAGACTCCGATCGCAGGGTCCCTGCAGACTGGGGACAGGAGAGTCAGGCCTCGTCTTGGGTTGAGGCATGGAACTCCGCTTGCCTCTCGAGGTGTCCCCGGGGAGAGAGGCCACTTGTCGAGCTGTATTTGGAACCTGGGGGTCTTTTCCGGACGATGCACGGGCGGGTCACTGCCCCTTCGTGTTGACTTCATTCACAGGGTGGAGTTCGGAGAGGTGTCCGGGCATCGGGTTCTTACCAAGAGGGGACCGGGAAATCGGGGTGCTTCGCAATGTGGAAGCACCCACGAGGCCACGTCTGGAATGTCGTCGTGAGCCCGGCCTCATCCTGAGGTGCGACCGGAAGGTCGGGAACCCCTTCCAGACAAAGCAGGGGAGTCGACCGTCCTGTCGAGATCAGGAGGGTAGAAGGGGCTCAGAGGAAGTGGTGCCGGAAAACCTCGGTGTTCCTCTCCAGGGAGACCGGGATGCCGGGGAACTTTGTGGGGGCGCATCAAGGGTGCCAAGTACCGTTTCGACCTCCAATTCCTAACGTGGGACTTCTCCTGAGACGCTGTAGCGGGAAAGGGCTTCATCTTGCGATGACGGGGGAACCACGTGGTTTTTCTCGAGTTGCGGCGGGATTCTCGAGTTACGACGGGGAATTCAGGATGCCTCTTGTGTTGGCCCAGGGAAGTCCAATCTTCCATTCGAGTTGCGAAGGAAAGCTGGGGATTGCTCTCGAGTGACTGCAGGGCCAATAGACCTCATCTAGGCTTGTGTCCAGAAGCCGAGGTTCCTCTCCAGGGGCGACCGGGATCTCGGGGTTGCATTCCAGACGCACCCGGGGAGACAGGCATTCATCTCGAGTGGAAGCAAAGAACCCCGCTCTGCTCTCGAGTCGCGACGGGTATCTCTTGGAGCTCACTGGGTGGACTAAAGGGAGTCAAGCCTCCTGAGGCGTTTGGAGAGAGGTCGCGAGGTTGGCCTCTAGGCCATGCAGGAGACGAAGGCCCTCATCTCCGCGATGACGGGGGAGTCTCGGGGTGGTTCTCGAGCGGCGGCCCCAGGGTGCGGTTTCTCACGAGGTGCGACGGCGAGGTCAGTGAGCCTCTCGTGGGGCGCCAGGGAAGTCGGGTCTCCATGCGAGTGGCGAGGGGGAGCGCGTCATTGCTCTCGAGTCATGGTAGGGGAACCTGGCCTCGAGACGTGTTGAAGAAGGTCTCTCGAGGTCTTTCTCGGGTTGAGGCAGGGAACCCTGGCTTCCCTCGACTTGTGCAGGTGACCTCAGGGGGCTTCTCATGGTGGCTCTGAGAAGTCAGGGAAACTGGAGGTGGGAGGGGCCTCTCGGGACTCCACGGGGTTTGGTGCATTGGAAGAGGGCCTCATCTCCAGTTGAGGCAGGAACCTCAGGGTTCCTCTGATTTCAGACTCCGATCGCAGGGTCCCTGCAGACTGGGGACAGGAGAGTCAGGCCTCGTCTTGGGTTGAGGCATGGAACTCCGCTTGCCTCTCGAGGTGTCCCCGGGGAGAGAGGCCACTTGTCGAGCTGTATTTGGAACCTGGGGGTCTTTTCCGGACGATGCACGGGCGGGTCACTGCCCCTTCGTGTTGACTTCATTCACAGGGTGGAGTTCGGAGAGGTGTCCGGGCATCGGGTTCTTACCAAGAGGGGACCGGGAAATCGGGGTGCTTCGCAATGTGGAAGCACCCACGAGGCCACGTCTGGAATGTCGTCGTGAGCCCGGCCTCATCCTGAGGTGCGACCGGAAGGTCGGGAACCCCTTCCAGACAAAGCAGGGGAGTCGACCGTCCTGTCGAGATCAGGAGGGTAGAAGGGGCTCAGAGGAAGTGGTGCCGGAAAACCTCGGTGTTCCTCTCCAGGGAGACCGGGATGCCGGGGAACTTTGTGGGGGCGCATCAAGGGTGCCAAGTACCGTTTCGACCTCCAATTCCTAACGTGGGACTTCTCCTGAGACGCTGTAGCGGGAAAGGGCTTCATCTTGCGATGACGGGGGAACCACGTGGTTTTTCTCGAGTTGCGGCGGGATTCTCGAGTTACGACGGGGAATTCAGGATGCCTCTTGTGTTGGCCCAGGGAAGTCCAATCTTCCATTCGAGTTGCGAAGGAAAGCTGGGGATTGCTCTCGAGTGACTGCAGGGCCAATAGACCTCATCTAGGCTTGTGTCCAGAAGCCGAGGTTCCTCTCCAGGGGCGACCGGGATCTCGGGGTTGCATTCCAGACGCACCCGGGGAGACAGGCATTCATCTCGAGTGGAAGCAAAGAACCCCGCTCTGCTCTCGAGTCGCGACGGGTATCTCTTGGAGCTCACTGGGTGGACTAAAGGGAGTCAAGCCTCCTGAGGCGTTTGGAGAGAGGTCGCGAGGTTGGCCTCTAGGCCATGCAGGAGACGAAGGCCCTCATCTCCGCGATGACGGGGGAGTCTCGGGGTGGTTCTCGAGCGGCGGCCCCAGGGTGCGGTTTCTCACGAGGTGCGACGGCGAGGTCAGTGAGCCTCTCGTGGGGCGCCAGGGAAGTCGGGTCTCCATGCGAGTGGCGAGGGGGAGCGCGTCATTGCTCTCGAGTCATGGTAGGGGAACCTGGCCTCGAGACGTGTTGAAGAAGGTCTCTCGAGGTCTTTCTCGGGTTGAGGCAGGGAACCCTGGCTTCCCTCGACTTGTGCAGGTGACCTCAGGGGGCTTCTCATGGTGGCTCTGAGAAGTCAGGGAAACTGGAGGTGGGAGGGGCCTCTCGGGACTCCACGGGGTTTGGTGCATTGGAAGAGGGCCTCATCTCCAGTTGAGGCAGGAACCTCAGGGTTCCTCTGATTTCAGACTCCGATCGCAGGGTCCCTGCAGACTGGGGACAGGAGAGTCAGGCCTCGTCTTGGGTTGAGGCATGGAACTCCGCTTGCCTCTCGAGGTGTCCCCGGGGAGAGAGGCCACTTGTCGAGCTGTATTTGGAACCTGGGGGTCTTTTCCGGACGATGCACGGGCGGGTCACTGCCCCTTCGTGTTGACTTCATTCACAGGGTGGAGTTCGGAGAGGTGTCCGGGCATCGGGTTCTTACCAAGAGGGGACCGGGAAATCGGGGTGCTTCGCAATGTGGAAGCACCCACGAGGCCACGTCTGGAATGTCGTCGTGAGCCCGGCCTCATCCTGAGGTGCGACCGGAAGGTCGGGAACCCCTTCCAGACAAAGCAGGGGAGTCGACCCTCCTGTCGAGATCAGGAGGGTAGAAGGGGCTCAGAGGAAGTGGTGCCGGAAAACCTCGGTGTTCCTCTCCAGGGAGACCGGGATGCCGGGGAACTTTGTGGGGGCGCATCAAGGGTGCCAAGTACCGTTTCGACCTCCAATTCCTAACGTGGGACTTCTCCTGAGACGCTGTAGCGGGAAAGGGCTTCATCTTGCGATGACGGGGGAACCACGTGGTTTTTCTCGAGTTGCGGCGGGATTCTCGAGTTACGACGGGGAATTCAGGATGCCTCTTGTGTTGGCCCAGGGAAGTCCAATCTTCCATTCGAGTTGCGAAGGAAAGCTGGGGATTGCTCTCGAGTGACTGCAGGGCCAATAGACCTCATCTAGGCTTGTGTCCAGAAGCCGAGGTTCCTCTCCAGGGGCGACCGGGATCTCGGGGTGGCATTCCAGACGCACCCGGGGAGACAGGCATTCATCTCGAGTGGAAGCAAAGAACCCCGCTCTGCTCTCGAGTCGCGACGGGTATCTCTTGGAGCTCACTGGGTGGACTAAAGGGAGTCAAGCCTCCTGAGGCGTTTGGAGAGAGGTCGCGAGGTTGGCCTCTAGGCCATGCAGGAGACGAAGGCCCTCATCTCCGCGATGACGGGGGAGTCTCGGGGTGGTTCTCGAGCGGCGGCCCCAGGGTGCGGTTTCTCACGAGGTGCGACGGCGAGGTCAGTGAGCCTCTCGTGGGGCGCCAGGGAAGTCGGGTCTCCATGCGAGTGGCGAGGGGGAGCGCGTCATTGCTCTCGAGTCATGGTAGGGGAACCTGGCCTCGAGACGTGTTGAAGAAGGTCTCTCGAGGTCTTTCTCGGGTTGAGGCAGGGAACCCTGGCTTCCCTCGACTTGTGCAGGTGACCTCAGGGGGCTTCTCATGGTGGCTCTGAGAAGTCAGGGAAACTGGAGGTGGGAGGGGCCTCTCGGGACTCCACGGGGTTTGGTGCATTGGAAGAGGGCCTCATCTCCAGTTGAGGCAGGAACCTCAGGGTTCCTCTGATTTCAGACTCCGATCGCAGGGTCCCTGCAGACTGGGGACAGGAGAGTCAGGCCTCGTCTTGGGTTGAGGCATGGAACTCCGCTTGCCTCTCGAGGTGTCCCCGGGGAGAGAGGCCACTTGTCGAGCTGTATTTGGAACCTGGGGGTCTTTTCCGGACGATGCACGGGCGGGTCACTGCCCCTTCGTGTTGACTTCATTCACAGGGTGGAGTTCGGAGAGGTGTCCGGGCATCGGGTTCTTACCAAGAGGGGACCGGGAAATCGGGGTGCTTCGCAATGTGGAAGCACCCACGAGGCCACGTCTGGAATGTCGTCGTGAGCCCGGCCTCATCCTGAGGTGCGACCGGAAGGTCGGGAACCCCTTCCAGACAAAGCAGGGGAGTCGACCCTCCTGTCGAGATCAGGAGGGTAGAAGGGGCTCAGAGGAAGTGGTGCCGGAAAACCTCGGTGTTCCTCTCCAGGGAGACCGGGATGCCGGGGAACTTTGTGGGGGCGCATCAAGGGTGCCAAGTACCGTTTCGACCTCCAATTCCTAACGTGGGACTTCTCCTGAGACGCTGTAGCGGGAAAGGGCTTCATCTTGCGATGACGGGGGAACCACGTGGTTTTTCTCGAGTTGCGGCGGGATTCTCGAGTTACGACGGGGAATTCAGGATGCCTCTTGTGTTGGCCCAGGGAAGTCCAATCTTCCATTCGAGTTGCGAAGGAAAGCTGGGGATTGCTCTCGAGTGACTGCAGGGCCAATAGACCTCATCTAGGCTTGTGTCCAGAAGCCGAGGTTCCTCTCCAGGGGCGACCGGGATCTCGGGGTTGCATTCCAGACGCACCCGGGGAGACAGGCATTCATCTCGAGTGGAAGCAAAGAACCCCGCTCTGCTCTCGAGTCGCGACGGGTATCTCTTGGAGCTCACTGGGTGGACTAAAGGGAGTCAAGCCTCCTGAGGCGTTTGGAGAGAGGTCGCGAGGTTGGCCTCTAGGCCATGCAGGAGACGAAGGCCCTCATCTCCGCGATGACGGGGGAGTCTCGGGTGGTTCTCGTAGCGGCGGCGCCCAAGGGTGCGTTGTCTCACGGACGTTGCGACGGCGATTGGTTGCAGTGAGCCTCTCGGTGGCCGCCAAGGGGAGGTCGGGATCTCGACCAACTGCAGAGTGCGAGGGGGAGCAAGCGCTCATTGCTGACTGATCCTGGTATAAGGGAACCTGGCCGTCTTAGAAGAACGTGTATGAAAAGAAAGGTTCTCGTTCGAGGTCT
>NW_020190764.1:0-15513 GCF_002263795.3 Bos taurus | reverse complement strand
TTGCACAACTGCACTCATTCACATGCTAGTAAAGTAATGCTCAAAATTCTTCCAGTGAGGCTTCAACAGTACGTGAAATGAGAACTTCCAGATGCACAAGTTGGATTTAGAAAAGGCAGAGGAACTAGAGATCAAATTGCCAACATCCATCTGTTGAATCATAGACAAAGCAAGAGAATTACAGAAAAACATCTACTTCTGATTTATTGACTATGTCAAAGCCTTTGACTGTGTGGATCATAACAAACTGTGGAAATTCTTCAAGAGATGGGAATGCCAGACCACCTTACCTGCTTCCTCAGAAACCTGTATGTAGCTCAAGAAGCAACAGTTAGAATCAAACATGGAACAATGGACTGGTTCCAAATTGGGAAAAGATGCATCAAGGCTGTATATTGTCACCTGCTTATTTAACTTCTATGCAGAGTACATCATGCAAAATGCCAGGCTGGAGGATAGTACAAGCTGGAATCAAGATATCTGGGTAGTAATATAAATAACCTCAGATATGCAGATGGACACCACCTTATGGCAGAAAGCAAAGAGGAACTAAAAAGCTTTGTGAAGAAAGGCAAAGAGGAAAGTGAAAATCTGGCTTAAAACTCAGCATTCAAAAAAACGGAAGATCCATGGCATCCAGTCCCATCACTTCATGGCATATAGATGGGGAAACAATGAAAACAGTGACAGATTTTATTTTCTTGGGCCCAAAATCACTGCAGATGGTGACTGCAGTCATGAAACTAAAAGACCCTCACTCCTTGGGAGAAACCTATGATCAACCTAGACAGCATGTTAAAAAGCAGAGACATTACTTTGCGACAAAGGTCTGTCTAGTCAAAGCTATGGTTTTTTCCAGTAGTCATGGATGCATGTGAAATTTGGACCATCAAGAAAGCTGAGCACCAAAGCATTCATTCTTGAACTGTGGTGTTGGAGAAGACTCTTGAGAGGCCCTTGGACTGCAAGGAGATCAAACCAGTCAATCGTAAAGGAAATCAGTCCTGAATATTCACTGGAAGGACTGATGCTGAAGCTGTAGCTCAATGCGAAGAACTGAGACATTGCCGCAAGACCCTGATGCTGGGCGTGATTGAAGGCAGGAAAGAGAAGCGGACGACAGGTTAAATGGTTGGATGGCTTCACCAACTCGATGTACATGAGTTTGAGCAAGCTCTGGGAGTTGGTGATGGACAGAGAAGCCTGGTGTGCTGCAGTCCATGGGGTCACAGAGTCGGACACGACTGAGCAACTGAACTGACACATAAAATACTAAATGCTAGTGAAGTTTTTTTAAAGTGTGGCTATATTTACATTTTACTTTCTAAAGATGCTCTAAAATAATTTTCATCAGTGGTTCAAGATATTCCAGGATAAATATCATCTTACTAAAGCAATCTTTTGAAAATCCCCATGCATACCCCAGCTCTTTAAAAAAAAAATCCAACAAAGGAAAAATGCATTCTTTCAGAAACACTGTCTATACAGACGTAGTATTCATTCCTGGTGAAGAGAATAAGCTACAATATTTAAAAATGATTCATTCTCAAAAATCTCACAGAAGGGTTAGGATTACAAGACGATACTCAGAATTCTCAATCAAATCATTACTCAAATTTCTAGACTCTAACAGATGTTTGTGTACCAATGTTCAAGGCAGCATTATTTAATAACAGCCAGAAAGTGGAAAAACCCTGATTTCATTGACAGAGGAATGAACACACAAAATATTTTCTATATAAAATATTGCTTTTGGACTGGATTGTCACAATCTTTTAAATTAAAATCTACTACAAAAATCATTAATTTTATGAATTCAGTCCATTTCTTCTCTTAAAGAGTAATTATGCTATTAGTAGCAAGCAGTATCCGTAAAAAATACCATAAACTTTTTAATCAATGAGACTTTTCACGTTGTCTAAAATATTCTTATATATTACTATTAAAAAGTTAAAACTCTTCCTCAGTATGACAGAAATTAAGAGGTTGACTTACCGATCTTATGCTTAACAGGTTTTCCTGAAGCTGTTTGATTCTGCCCGCTTGCTTTTTGACTGTAGTTTGTAACTCGGTATTTTCAATTTCAAGCCTAAAATGCAGATTTTAAAACAATGATTCTCACACATAGGGTTTTTTGTTTAAAGATTTTTTTTGAATGTGGACCATTTTTTAAAGTCTTTATGATTTACTGCCATATTGCTTCTGTTTATGTTTTTGGTTTTTTGGCTGGGAGGCACATGGGATCTTAGCTCCCCAACCAGGGATCAAACCCTCTGCATTGGAAGGCATGGTTTTAACCAGTGGATTGTCACGGCAGTCCTTCACAGGGACTTTTAAAAGGTATTTTTAAAATACCACAACTGTTTCTGAACAAACATCTGCCAGGTTCCATTACATAGGTTTGTTAGAATTTTGAAAAGTAAATGATCTGGCAACCGCCACTGTTTTTCTAGTTGTGTTTTGTGGATAATTGGCTTCCCTGGTGGCTCAGGACGGTCAAGAATCTGCCGACAATGCAGGAGACCCAGGTTCAATCCCCGAGTCAGGAAGATCCCTTGGACAAGGAAATGGCAACCCACTCCAGGATTCTTGCCTGGAGAATTCCATGGGACAGAGGAGCCTGGTGGGCTATATCCATGGAGTTGTAAAGAGTCGGACACGACTCAGTGACTAACACTTTCACTTTTTCACTTGTGGATAATGTGCAAAATATGGAAATAATGGGGGAAAATTATGCATCTCAAAACAGCTCAAAGCTGAAATGTTACCCAGCTTCACAATGATGTTTTTTATTATCATTACTGATCTAATTCTCATATTATACTGTTTATCTGCTTATATTTAAGTTGTTTTCTGTGCTGCTTTAAATCATACTTTAGGATGTGATCCTGTGTTTTTTCAGCACATCTTCATGGCCTCTGTACATTTTTATCCTGTGTTTCTTGCAACTAAAAAGAAAGAAAAAAAAAAAAAAGGAAGAAAAACAACTGTTTTTAATTACTAATGACCTAGTGAATCTGCCAAATGTCAGTTTCTGTCTCTTTCATCTGCCATATTGTTTTACAGCTGCTTTCCTGCCATACAGCGGAGTTGAGTTGTTACAATAGGATACCTTACAGTCCAAAAAGTGAAAATATTTACTGTCTGCCCTTTGTACATTACTGACTCCCCTTTAGCACTCAAACACAAAATCATTCATGCTTTAAATTAGATTTTCTCAAATAAATACACAAATTTATAAAACTGGCCAAATGGGGAAAAGACAGAAAATTACCTGAAGATAAACATATATATATATAATATTTATTTATTTATTTATTCTAAGCTCCACATCAGCCATCATTTAAACATCCACATTTGTGAATGACCACAGCTCTTCCAGTGACTCTGAGAGCTAGCACTACTGTTTGGTGAGAACCAGATGCTTCAGGGACTAGTGTGAGAGGCAGTAGGTACATAGGAGCCAGAATCCGTGGGCCTTGTTTCCAATTCCATCAGTTCTGAGCTGTGAGTCCTGGGGCAAATTACTTAACCTTACTGTATCTCAGTTTCTCCATCCATAAAATGGGGATAATGGTAGCATCAACCTCAGTGGGATGCTGGAAGATTAAATCGGGGACTATACATAATGTCAGAGAAGGCAATGGCATCCCACTCCAGTACTCTTGCCTGGAAAAATCCCATGGACGGAGGAACCTGGTAGGCTCCAGTCCATGGGTTGCTAGAAGAGCTCAAGGCACGACTGAGCGACTTCACTTTCACTTTCACTTTCCATGCATTGGAGAAAGGAAATGGCAACCCACTCCAGTATTCTTGCCTGGAGAATCCCAGGGACAGAGGAGCCTAGTGGGCTGCTGTCTATGGGGTTCGCACAGAGTCGGACATGACTGAAGCGACTTAACAGGCAGCAGCATACATAATGTATTTAGAAGAGGACGTGGCAGATACTAAGAGCTCTTTGTTAATTGGCGTTATTACGGTCGCTGTATTTATTGCAAAACAATCTGATACTTCAGGCAGACGGCATGCCAATGGAAATGGTCTTCTACACAATCACAGTGAACTCACTTCCATACCGTTGCCAGGGGCAAGTAAGGGGGAGCATGAGGCCCAGAACACACGCGTTCAGACTTCAAAAATGTTCACTGACTCCACTAACCAAACTAGTAACTCTAGTACTTTTCTCCACTTACAGTAATTTGCAACTTCCTTCCTCTCTGTACTACTCAGTGGACAATGAACACTCGGTTAATATGCAAATAGCACCTCCTGGATGGAGTGGTACAGAACATTACACGACCGTCAGAGGAAGGATGAAGTCACTGCCATGGAATATAACTCTACTGCTAAATCAAGTTCTGAGTCAATTCATTCTCACAAACTGTTAATGTCTAGCAGTACTCCGGTGAGAAAATTAAGGTTACGAGGTACGGATATCACGCGAAGCTATTCCAGAACTTTACAGTTGGTGAAAGGCTAGAAATCTGTAAATCCCACTTCTGCCTACATAATGAAGGAAGGCAAATTTAACACTTTTCTCCCAGAGTCAGGTAGAAAGATGAGCATTTAATTGACACAATTCTCCTCTATTAGACTAAGCGCTTTCAATTTTACATTGAGTTGCTTAAAATACATTTTAATAAAGTTTTACTATACAAACATCTTCAAGAAAAAATAACTGGCGTGGGATGAAGTACTTAATTGGTGTCCTAAACAGTTGTTAAACTAAACTGTTTTCCATTTTATGCAGACAAGTGCTGTGGCATATCCATAAATATCCTGTTAGAACAAGGTATACCTAGATAAGATTCTCCCTCATGAAAAAAATGACAACAATGCAAAATTAAGGGCTAAATTGTTCTTCACAGACTACATAACAGGGCTGAAGAGAAAAGGCTCAATGAGAGCTGGACAGTCAGGAAAGCTCCACGGAGGAGGAGAGACTGGGCGCCAGGTCTGAATAAATGGACTACCCAAGAGGAAAAGAAACTTTGAAGGCAGAAAGGACAGTCTGAGCAAAGGCCAAGAAAAGGTGAAATCAGCCAGTTAACTCAGGATAAAATCCAACCACAGGAAAATAAAAACATGTCCAACCAGAAATGTATAAACCAATGTTCACAGCAGCATTATTAATAGTTGCAAAGTGGAAACAACCCAAATCTCCATCAACCTTATGAATGGATAAATATAGCCACGTACTGTTATTGTTTGACAGCAACAGAATGAAGAACTGATCCGCACTATACCGATGGATGAACACAAAAACATGAGGTCAAATGAGAAAAGCTAATCCCAAAGGAGCATACTGCATGATTCCATTTATGTAAAACACCCAGAAGAGGCATGTCTCCTGAGACGGATATTAGACTGGGGTTGCCTGGGGCTGAGGGAGATGGGGGGGGGCCTTGGGAGGTAGATAAGGGATGCAGGGTTTCTTTGGGGGGCTGATGGAAATGCTCCTAAAATTGACTGTGGTCACAGGTGACACCTCTCCAGACTAAGAGATACCGATCTACACACTTGGAATGGGTGAATTATATGATACATGAATTATATCTCAATAGCTTTTTAAAACTCCAAGGCACTATCCTAGATGATGTTCTTAATTCTCTATATTCGATGTATGTGTTATACTCATCTGAGTGCTCCATGCTTTTACAATGTAATCTTAATTAAAAGAAAAGAAGGCAGTGCCCTACTTCAACTGGTTTGTATAATACACTTCTGCACAAGTTATTCTGAATGCATGAAATAAATATATACAGAAATCCCACAGCCATTCCCAAAAGTGAAGATGAGAAATGATAATTTTCTGGAAACATTCCATTAAACACTATCCTCTGATTTTATCTGCTTGCCTCATCATGGTTAATACAGGGATCAAGAAATAAAATATTGTTCAACTAGAAAAAAAAAGTCTCTCACCTGTGTGAAGAACTGATGCACCAATTCTCCATTTTCCTAAGGGTATATAAATATACAATATATATATATATTATATATATAAATGCAAATGGCAGAATCGAAGTCAGAGTTTAAGAAACGAGTGCACTTAAAGATTAATAAAATTACAGTAAATTACTAGTAATGAAAATAAAAAAAGAAAGCTGTCCATGAAAATGAGCGTCCTAAAACACTTATACCTATGTATTAACTGTCGACACATTCAATTTCACCACATACCTGACTTGTGAGTTGATGTAAGTTGCTCATTTAAATCCTGGCCTCAAACTTGTAACCTTGGCACCAGTGATGATGACGAATGACGTCCAGCGGATTCCCCAACTTCAAGACCGCTTTTTGAAGCTGTCAGACCACCAGTTCTTGGTTGAAGCGTGTCCACACTGCCCTGAATAAGAGCCTTGTTAACTGAGGATTTTCATCAATCACTATTCCTATTACGCTATGATTAGTGAATAGATGACTCCAAACACATGTAATTGAAAACTATCACCATGGACAGCAACTCACCTTCTTTTCTCCTCCCTGAATGTGGTTACAGACCCAGAAGGGCCCCCACCAGCCTTCCTGATATTAAGTTCCTCAAGACGAAGGAGGCAGCCCACTGTCCACACCTGCCCCTCCCGATAAAATTCTGCAGAGCTTCACCACCTCACATCCAGAACGAAACAGGTGTGTAGGGTGGGACCAAAGCGGTGGAAAATTCCACACTGTGGGAACATTTTTCCTCTTTCTTTATTAGAGGCCTTCGATTAACATCAAGAGATCTTCACATATTCAATCCAGTGCTCAGTATCTTTCCAATAGAGGCCTTCCTCAGAAACGAAAAATGAGGCATTCCCCCCATTGCTGCTTATCTTTGTATATCTAGTCCGTAGTGTCTGTGGGTTAATCCCCAACTCCTAATTTATATTCCCTCCTCCCCACCGATTATACCCTTGGCTAACCATAATATTCTGCAAGGCATCTACTTGGGAAAGGATCTGAAAAAGAATGGATATATGTATACCTATACTGAATCAAACTTGCTGTTACATCTGAAGCTAATGCAAAATTGTAAATCAACTATATTCCAATATAAAAGAATAATGAAAATTTTAAAAATGAGGTTGCTCCCATGCCTTCAAGGAGCCTCGATAACCTGGCCTCCACCTGCCTCAGACCGCAGCCCCTACCACCCTCTCCTGACTCACCTACATTCCTGCTGCTCACGGAATCCTGCCACCCTCCATTTTTATTGGGCAAACTGGTATTCAAATGACAGTAATTGATCCTTAAAATGAGATATTAGGAGCAAATTTGTTTGTAAAAATGTTCTAAGTAAATAGCATAAATAGCAGTGGGAAGTTTAAAATCAAAGAAGAGCTTGGTTAAAGCTCACCACTTGAGTCCCAAATTATGATTTAATGACAAGTGTATTTAAATGACTTGTCCAATGAATTCTCAATTTAATGACAACTCTTAAAGAGTTGAGAGGCATAAGAAATAAATGATTCAAGCCTGAAATGTTTTCCAAGTTAATTCAAATTTACATGAATAAAACTAAAATTATACCAACAAATATGACAAAAAGGTATGACAAGCTACTGAAGCCAAAGTACGATATATAAAGTAATAGCATCTGGGAAAACTGGAATTGACTGTCAGGGTAAATCCATGTAACTGAAGCTTAATTTCAAAATATTCAGTTTAGGTTTGGAGCGTTTCTTTTATCTGCTTCATCATGATACTGACATGTGGTTACATAGAGATTAAAATTATTATCTGAATAGTAAATTAACTAATACCCGTCTATATTAAAAATTTAGAACTTAATCTCTTAAACATTTCATAAGCGACACGATGTCTCTACTCAAAGTGAAGCATCCTCTCGGGTCTAATTTTTATTTTGCTGGATACAAGGTGTGCTTTTAGTCTGTTTTAGAGACCATAGATTCACAGCCCGTGTATTTTTTATATTTCAGCTAGATTCAACATTTAGCCAGAATTAAGAATCACTTTGGATTTTCTTTCAGGAAATCTGAGAATTATTTTCCCTTCTGGATACTTTACTTCTCTTTCTGCTTTCTCATTTTCGTACTGACACATTCTCTCTTCTACATGCTTCCATTTGTTGATTACTCCTTGTTTCGTTCTCCAGCATCAGACCTTGTTCCTCATGTCAGCCTGAAGTTTTCTCAAAGTCTGCTGAAACTGGTCTTGGATGCTAATAACTATCTTCTCATTACTGTCGGCTCTGTTTTGTGCATCATCCAGTTGCTGTTGGAGCAACATGTTTTCACTCTGGAGTTGAGATAATCTTTCCTCTAAGGATTCCTGCTTTCCAAGGTATTCATTCACTTTGCCTTGTTCATTGAACATGTGTTCAATAACCTGCTTTTTGACACTGTGCTTCGTGTAAGTCTCTCTGGACAGTTCTAACATCAAAGTCTTTTCTCTGAGATCATCTGTCGTCTGATGCAGCTTGATTTTTAGCTGATTGAATTTATTTTTCACTTTAGAAAGTTGCTGGGAAAGCATCTCATTGTCACTTTTCAGGTTAGCCATATCGAACTTCATTTGGTCCTGCAAGCATAACCTCTTATCTTTTGCTTTCTGGGAGGCAAGTTCCAGGTCTCTTTGTGATGTCTGACCTTGATCATGATCATGTGTGGCAGGAGCCAGTCTAAAACGGTAGGATTCCACTTCTATTTCCAGTCTTTGTTTGCTTTGTTTTGCATTTTCCAGCTCAGGGTTTAGCATTGTATTTTCAGCTACTGGAACGTTAAGCTGGCCAGTATGCTGGAATATGGCCTTTGTCAACGTTTCCTTGTTCAATTTTATTGCCTCTTGAGGATAATCATTCTCTCCTTCTACAATTTCAATACCCTCAAAACATTTCTTTTCTTTTTCCTGGTTCTGATTATTCACTGTGTCTATTTCTAGTCTTGCCGTGGCAATTTCATCCTGCACGTGGTTTTCGCGCAACAGACCTTTTGCTTTTCTCCCACTATCAGAAACCTAAGTGAGACAAAGGAGACTTTTAGTTAGTACCCAATAAAATGACATTTCATCATTTCCTCTGAAATGCAAGACTAACCTCTATGTTTATACACTGAAAAGACTGCACCAAGTGGATCTCCAAATGGAAAAATGAGGTTCGATACAAACCTCAGACCTTATACAAGCAGAAATTCCCAAAGGTTCAAAAATTTAATTGAATACAATGAATCCATGAAAGGAAAAAGAAAGCCCAAGGGACTTTTCAAGAAGCTCAGAACTGGAAAGGCTTTTCTCTGAATTACAACAAACACAGAAAGCTTAAAAGATTTATAGATCTGACTACACTTAAAAATTGTATCTGATGTGGTATATTTATATAATGGAAGAGTACGAAGCCATAAAAAGAATGAAATAATGCTACTTGCAGCAACAAAGATGGACCTAGACATGCCCACACTCAGTGAAGTAAGTCAGACAAAGACCAGTCGTGTTGCTTATGTGTGGGATCTAAAGGAACTTATGACATAACAGAAAGAGACCCACGGACATAGGAAACAAACTTACTCACCATACAGGAAAGTGGGTAGAGGAAGGGATAAATTAGGAGGTTGGGTTTAACATATACCATTTTATATATAGACAAGTGTATATAAAATAACCAGTAAGGATCTACTGTACAACATAAGGAACTCCATTTAATATTCTACAAGCAGAATCTGAAAAGGAATGTGTGTGTGTGTGTGTGTGTGGGTTTGTGTGTGTATGTGTGTTAGTCTGTCATGTCCAACTCTTTGCGACCCCATGGACTGTAGCCCACCAGGTTCCTCTGTCCATGGGATTCTCCTGGCAAGAATACTGGAGTGGGTTGCCATTTCCTCCTCCACGGGATCTTCCCGACCCAAGGATCAAACCCAGGTCTCTTGCATTGCACGTGGATTCTTTACTGTCTGAGCCAGCAGGGAAGCCCCATTTATATAATATACACACACATATACATATATGTCTGAATCACTGTGCTGTATACCTGAAACTAACACAATATTGTAAATCAATTATAATTCCATAACAACACCACTCACTACCTTTAAAACCACTGCTTCTGATACCTCCTATACAGCTACTTCAAGTAAGAGCCTTAGCTCTGTATATATTTAAATAGATGGAATTTCATACAAAAATTATTTTCTTAAGAATATGCTACCTTTCTAACATTTTTAATAGGCAATTGTAAGGCTTATACCTATTGACAGCTATACTAGCACTTCTACAAACATCAATTAACTCATTAGCTATAATGATTCTGGAAAGGAAGACGTTAAAATTATATAAGTAAGCTGCAGGCTTTTCATCAGGTCTTCTGACTCTGTTAGTCCTCTTACATCAAACCACAGTTACTTCTCTAGTACAAACATATCAGTACAAAATAATCCTCCTATTTCATTCATGGTATATACACTAATGATAAATAAGGTAAAATTTAGAGAGCTCTTCTTAGAGAATCATGAGATTATTTGCAATAACTTTCATTCTCTCTTCATACTGTTTAAAATACTAAGATGGGGGAAATACAATGACAAACAATGATCACTAAATGTACACTATGGCACATCTATCACTGTTTTCAAAAGTTCCTTGTACTGACACAGGACACTACACAGAGCAGAGGGTCATTTGCTCACAAGTACAAGAATGACTTCCAACGTATGGTCTCTGAACTGCCTGTAGTTTTCTCCTTACCTTTAGTGGAAGTGATAAACTAACCTAAATCATCTATCAAGGAAGGGAAATCACGACCAAATGCCAGAATAGCTACTGTTAGTAGCAAGAGGTTTTTTTACTTTTTTTCCTTGGTGGGAGGGGGACTTTTATAAGTTTATTCTAAAGAAACAACTTTTTAAAGTGTACAAAAGTATTTTTACAACTGATGTCTCAGTTTTTATTAATTGAAAAAATGATATGAAAAGGCCGTTGATAGGGTACTAGTGAAAAAAATGACAGTGGAGCCAAGAACAGACTCTGATTTAGACACTGAAGGTGATGATGTGCAAGGAGTGACCGACACGCTCACTCCAGAGCACAGGGACTTTTGGTCGGGTAATGCAGTCGTCGGTGGAGCACACACGGTCCTGGCCTAAACCACAATCAGGGTCACGGCTCTGCGAGACAGTCGCAACAATTTTGAGATCAATTCCTATGGAAAATATTAAAGGCCTCTCCTTGGATGAGGCCATGGTGTGTCCCTACCTGACTGCTGTAGACCAATGGATTTGAATTACAAATACTACTTTCCCAAGCTCTTCCTGAGAGCTTCTCGTTGTGGGAGATCTGCTGCTAGGACCTCGGGGATGGGACCCGGTCCGTGTTTGAGAGGGACATTGGGTGGGGGAGTGAATTCCTCTGCTCTGAGATGCCACTTGGGAGCTCTGCAGAATGAAGGACAATCAACTTCAAGAGTGTTTGGTTTCTACCAACTGCTGGAAAAAATCCACAGGGAGCATTCCTGCACCTCTTGAGGATGCCAGTTAAAACACATCTTTCCTTGAGGACTCTACTGTGAGGGAGAACCCAGCTGGGAAACTGGAGCCAGCTCTGAGCTGTTCATGGGGCAGGTGGCCTGGAAGGCTGACGGGCACAGAGGGAGGGGGTCCACGACCCTCAGCCACCTGCCAGATGGCAACAGGGAATTTTTAGAGTAAAGCATGTCGCCATCCTCAGAAGCAGTTTCAGATGATTGAGTTAGGTTATCAAGGTCATTCACGTAATTAATTTGTTCTTTGACCTACACATAAAAAAATACTGGTTCACAAAAGTCCTCAAATATGTATAAAATATACCAAGTGTACAAAGGTGATAAATATCTTCATCAAAGCAAAAGCAGAGGCTTCTTAAAAGAACAGGTTTTTATCAACAGGATAACTTTATCAACAGAGTTTCTAAATTATGTTTTCAAAGTAAATGTCTCTTCAGCAAAGGAAGATTTTCTATTTTGCCACTATTCCTTTTACAAAGTATTTTTTAGAGGATAATATATTTTTTTTTTTACTATACCTTCTTCTTTTCATATGCTGTTTTCCTTGCAGGCCTAAAAAAAACAAATGATTCTTTTCAGGCTAAAATTTAATAACTCAAAAATATAAACAATACCTAAATGTTTGTTTTTTATATAACATCTTTGCATTCATAAGTAATTTCTATAAAAGGATGAAACAACAAAAAAGAGTAGCATTAAAGGACAAAGAAAATACACCTGTAATATTAATAAAACATTAAATTTAGATCAAAGGAAAAAGGAAAAAACCTAACACTACTTGCGTTATGTGATAGAAGCAGTATACCAGGGTTTTTTGCAGTTGTCATTTTTAATAAGAACTAACTTTTATGGCAATAAAACCTATTTCGGAAGTATTCCCTAAGTCCTTATAAGAAAGAAACCCATTTTTTATCACCATGATATTAGCTTTTTGAGGGCTTATTATGCAACGGCTATGCATTATTACAAGCATTTGACATGTCTTAAAGGCTTTTAATCCTCGCGATCATTCTGGGAGATAGGTAATATATTAGATCCTTTAGTTAGGAAGAAATGGAGCAAAGAAAGGCTGAAGAACTTGCCCAAGACCACACAGCAGTTCACCAACAGCCCAGAATTCAAACCCAGGAAATCTGGCCTGAACACTGCTGTTCCAAAATATGCTGAGAAATTGATATTGAAAAGTCTTTTTAAGTAATATGATACCAAATGAATCTATATTATTATTTCATGTCTAGCTATAACTACAAATGATAATTCTGAATCTTAAAACATATTTCTAACAAAACAAAAGACTTTAGATGTAGGCCAATATTGGAAAATCTATTTCAATAAAGATTTGTTTTTTGTAAAGAAATTCATCAATACACATTCATTCAACCATTTCTGCTGTTTCTTTATGCATCTGACATACACTTATTGAGCACATAATATGTGTTAATGAAACTTTTAGTACAGGAAGCATGGTTTTGTCATTTAGATCTTTATCATCCAAAGTAATAAACTGTAAAAGATTGTTAATTGTTTCTATTGAAAATAAACAAAATCCTCCCCTTTTCCCTGGAAGCTATAAACAACTATGAAGTTAATATGATGTGATGTTTCAGAGCACCTTACAAAATCATAGCTTACCCACGATGATACTATCAAACTAGAATCATCAAGGAATGATTAAATCCTATTCAGTATAACCTAAGTATTTGTAATTCATGATTTATATAATTTTAAAAAATCTATGTATGATAGAATTAACTTAAGTAATCATCTACGTATTCATTTACATTAAGAAATCTATGCTTCCAGAGCCCAATGACAAGGCCTTACCAAAATCTCATATGAACAGAAGTACATATGTACATAATATAATGTTATATAATAATAATGTACAATTAACTTATTGTAATAGTTTAAAGATAATGTCATACAATCAATAAGCTTTCTAATTGGGAAATGCAAATAAGATAAATCAGGAAACACTTCCTCCTTCTGGCTCATTTCCCAAGAGCATACACCATCTACAAGCTTCCCCTCTTAACATAAAACCAAGAACTCTTTTGAACTCCACATTCCTCTTCAGTTACCATCCAGGTCTCCATTGCCTGTCCCAGTAAGTATTCCCTACAGAGCTGTTTATGTGTATTCACTACAGTCCAGCTTCCAAGTGGACTATTTACTGAAATGACTTCTGGCCAAAGCCACGAATCCTCTCCTTAACCTTTCTGCAGTGTTCATCCAGTAGAGTTGAGGATTCTCTTCTCTTGGCCTGTATACTATATTATGCTGCTCTATTTCCAGAAGAAGTATTCAGTGCTAATATTTCTTCCCCTAGAAATAAAGAATTTGTCCATGTTACCTGCCATCATCTTGATCCACTTCCCTTAAAATGCTGTCATCATTCACGTGCAGCAGGCCACCAGTTAGTGAATCGGTCTTTTCAAATATTGGTGCAATCACACGTTCTTCCGGTGTCCATTTGTCATCATTCTTTTTCTTTACTCCCTTTCTGTGCACACCAGGATCGCTACTTTAAAAAGTCCAAAAAAAGCCAATGTTTTCAAATAATTCGACTAATAAAGAATAAAAAACCAATTCTTGTAAAATTCCAACTCTTACCCATATTAGTCATATGAAGTACCAACCATATGCAAGAAAACAAATTCTTCCTTCAAACAGAGATATATAATTATGGTACAATATGATATGTAAGAGTTGGCATATGAAAGTGATAAGTGAAATAAGGAAGGATTTGCAGAAGAAGTGAAGACAGAGGTCAAAAGGAAGAGAAAAGCGAGAAATCTTTCTACGGGGAGATTAGAATGTGAGTACACAGATCAGGCACACGGCATCTAGGTTGTTTCCTAGGAACCTGGAAGGAAAAGTACAAAATACATGGAAGAAAGTAGAGAGATGCTCTGGAAAGACATTGGGAAGAACCTCAAGGGCTACACTGAAAACCTGGAGTCCACTGCCTAAACACCACGACTCTTAGACATGGGAGTCATAATTAGATTTACACTATATTTTTTTGTTTTGCTTTTAAATACAGTAATGTTTAATTTAGGAATTTCCCTGGTACTCCAGTGCTTAGGAATCTGCCTGCTGATGCAGGGGGCACAGGTTCGATCCCTGGTCAGGGAAGATAGCACATGCACAGAGCAATGAATCCTGTGCTCCACAACCACTGAAGCCAGCACCCTGGAGCCCACTCAGCATCAAGAGAAGCCACCAAATGAGAAGCCCAAGCACTGCAGATGCAAAGAACCAGCGCAGCCAAATAAATTGAAAAAAAAAAAAAAACCCTCAAAGAAAAGGTAACACTTTAATTTAGATGATTTTTAAAATGACATGTGGCACATCCACCATGAAAGAAGAAATCAAATTTAGGCAGGGCGGGGGCAGTTTACTTGTAAACCACCCACATGGGTGACATCAGCATCATGGATGAAAGGCAGGTGCCTCATCGGCTCTCCCGCCACCAACAGCAATCTGGCTCCATCCATGGACATACCAAAGTGCTAGGAGAAAACTGCCAACCAAGAGTACTCTTCCAGAAAAGGTGTCTTTCAGAAATGAAGGAGAAATAAAAACTTTCCCAGACAAAGCAAACCTGAGGGAGTTCATCACCACTAGTCCCGCCTCATGAGAAACGCTGAGAGAAGCCCTCAGACTGAAATGAAAGGATGCTCATGTGACATAAATTTAACTTTACAACACACTGGTTAAGGCAAGTATGCAGTCAACTCCAGAATACTCTAATACTGTAACACGGTGGTATGTTAACAAAGGAACTCTAGTATTGAGGCTAAAGGACAAGAGTATTCAAAATAACTATATCCCTAGTGAAATATAAAATGTGTAAATCACAAACATTAGCTCAAGTTAGAAATGATTTTACAGGAAAGTAACAAATGACCTACTGTTAAATTTTGATATAGGCTTACCTATCAGAACCTTTATTCTCCATAGCAGGAAACGCCTGCTTGTTATTTCCTCGACTCCTTTCTCTGCTGAATCAGTCGACTCTCATCAGCAGCATCTTT
>NW_020190760.1:0-11202 GCF_002263795.3 Bos taurus | reverse complement strand
ATAAACTAAGAAACATACAATTGCCAAAAATTGGAAGACAACAAACATTAAAAATATATTTATATTATATTAAATATTAATCAAAAAAAGGCAAAAATGTAAAATAAATAAATAAAACATGAAAGATAAGAAATAGGTGCAAGTAGAAGATATAATCCCAAAAACTCAAAAATAATAAGAAGAGATATTAAAAGAATGATCAAAAAAAAAAAAAAACAACAAACAAAACATAATAAATAAGTAGAGAAGAGAAGACAATAAATATATGACAAATATTAAACAACTCCCCTAGAGCACATTTCTGATTCTTTAATTGAACCATTTGATGTGTTAATTTAATAATTTTTAAGGTGATGTTATTGTTGTTGTGTGTTATTTTTATGTAATTTTCTTGAGTTTATTTTGGTCATATATTTCTCTTAGAACATGTTTTAACACAGTATATTGCACCAAGTTTTTTTGGGGCGCTTGGTGCCATTTAAAACCATCCATTCTGGGAAGTATTGACTACCACACACCCAAACACTCGGCACCACACTGCCATCCTTCGAAGTTTTTACCTGCTTCTCTCCATCCCACTGTTAGAAAACGCTCGCTTGGTCTAAACCACATTCCCCCCACTATTAATGTGTCTCACTCCCAATTCCCCACTCAGCAGAGAGGTTCTCGGACACAACCCTAAGGAAGAGGGTGGTGTCCTCTGAGACGCACGAAACCAGGACCTAGATAAGGGCGACCCATCTTTGTAGAGATCAGATTGGAATTGTGGTATATTGCATACGAATGTACCAGTGTGGGTAGGAGGATTCATAACATGGGGATGGGAGTGGGAGGCAGGACTTACGTGGTTGTAATGTTCATGGAGCCATTGAGACATATTAAGTCAATTAGTATAAAGGTACACATGTGAAGCGAATTTTGGTTTTCAGATTGGTTCTGGCTTAATTTTAAGAAAACACTCACTAGCCAGCACACCTGTATTCTCAGTTATCATCTCCTCCTCGCTTGATATGTTGCGAATGCTTACGCTATCTTGTATACAACTGGTTGGACCAGGTGTTGTTCAAGAGAGAGGAAATAAGTATGCCAGGGACTGTGCTCTCTGTGCACGGCGACAACCTCTCTACTGACACCATTGGTACTGCAACTGTTCTGATTTATTCGCAGTGTTGTACTGCGGATAGTGGCTATGCGAGCTCGTGTTGTGTCTACAACCCTCTCAAATGTCCGCGCCAAGTTGGGTGGAGGAGTGGGGTCCGGTTACGATCTGGACGGCCATTCAGAGTGTTAAGAATGTTGGCCTCCTCTGATCCTAAGAATGGTTATATAGAGAGGTCGGAGGCCAATTAGATTTGATCTGTTAGCCTTTCATGCTTTATCGGATAAGGTTAACCTTGAAGCCCCGGCAGCCAAGAAGAGTTTCAATGCGTTGCTTCAAGGTGGAAGGTGAAAGAAGACCCTTTGTCACAGACGATACAGATGGCAGTGTGAAGGTAAGAATGATTTCATTCTACATGCTCCCCACGTCTCTCCATGACTTTGCTCCCAAGACCTCTACACTGGTCCTTGGCCTGCCACAAAGCCCTCATTCAGGCCACATCTCCTTTCATGAAATTCTCTCCTTCCAACTCAGATGGTTATACCCTTTCCCTCAAAAACTAATAACCTTTCTCTGCTCCTTGGAGCGTCTTCTCTTTTTGATCCTCCTCTGGGCCTTAATCTTCGACTTTCTTGCCTAGAGGAATTACCTGTTGGTTACCCTTTTTGGCTTTGACTTATATATACATATACACTGACACCAGGAAACTCAGAGAGAACATCCAAACCAGGTTTGGTTTCTTGTTTTTTCTTCACCTTACTCTCGATGAGTGGGCATACTGATTCGAAACATTTCTCTCCTCCAAGGTTCCTTTAATGGTTGCTATTCAGTAGCTTACGCGAATGAACGCCTACTCATGAGGTGTTAGGTATCACAGGATTAACCCTTGAAAAGACACAAGGAAAAGGACATGGTATCTCTTATCTCTGCTCGCTGAATATGTGAACCTTTGGGGTTAGACGAAGAAGATCCGATCAATGCCACTCAGTGAAATAAAGTGAGAAGGAGAAACAAGACCACCTATAAACAATCTGAGTTGGGGAGAAGGAGTTCTTCATGAAAGGGATGTGAGGACTGAATGGGGGAAGGCTTTTTGTGCAAGGGGCCAAGGAACAAGTGTTTCTAGAGGTCTTGGGAAAGCCAAGTCAATGGGAAACGTGGGAGGCATAAGATTGGAATTCATTTCCTACCCTTTCACACTGCCTTCTTGTATCTTGTGACAAAAGGGTCTTTCTTCATCCTTTCCGCCTTGAGCAAAACCAACCTGGCATTTGAAACTTTTCTTTCTTTTGGCTTGCCGTGGGTTTTCAAAAGGTTACTTTGATAATAGCATGGTGAAAAAAGGGCCTTAACCCCCGGGGAAAAAATTCTCTTGGCCTCCGAACTTTTTCCGGATATATACCTTTTGGGGGACAATTTGGAGGAGCCACAACCTTCAATCTGATTGGTCAGCTAGGCACTCCTCCAGCCAATGGCGGCTTTGGGCTCTTAGACACGACAATGTACCACTGTGCCCATCAACATGGGTTAGTGGGCGCTGAGGGAGGCCATGATACAACTTTCTCACCCCTGACCCCTCTGTGTGTCTGATTCTGGGGAGTGCTGATTCAGGGGCATGGTGTTTCTTCTCATGACCCTCCAACATTCCTTCAGTGCCCTTTATTCTTTGACTTATATGTCCCCCTTCAACACTCCTGCCTCCTCCATCCCTGTATGAATCTCTACCAAACACTTTCCAATCCAAATCTGTTCCTCAGAGTCGTCTAATCATTTCATCTTTCGACCACCCTCTTCCTAGTGGGGATTCTTGAGAGGCTTATGGAACTTAAGACCAAGCACTTAACATGGAAAAAGGTAATTAAGAACAGGTTGGATGTTTTTGCTACTCCAATGAGCTTTAGAGAACCCAAGACTTGGTGAACCTCAGTCTGTTGCCCCAAGTTCTATACACCATCTCCCTAAATTTACACATCAGAGCCAAGAAAGTCATAAATGTCTCCTCCACTAATATTGTTGGGGACACTTCAACTCTCATATTGAGTAGGGAAACTCAACTTGCACCATCTACCAGAAATACATTGCCGATTAAAAAAAAAAAAAAAATTAAGGTGCCCAAAGGCAAGAGTCAGATGAACAATGCACCACTGTTTCTTGACTGAATCACTTCCCCAGTGGTCCCTCATTGACAGTTATCATCAGGTAGGGCCTAATGTGGAGCTGACCAATAGCTGAGGCGGAGAAATACCAGTAGGTATCTCACTGATAGTTGGTTGCTTATTGGCAGCGCAGAGGGATGCACTGTCCAATCGCTGGGCAAGACCTGTTGCTTAGTAACAGGATGTGGAGTAATAGGGCAAAGCAATGACTACCTGCTAATGGCTGTGCTCATGCTGCTCTGTTCCATAAGGATACGTTGGGTCCAGTGTGCTAAAATCTTTTTGATTGACTCCTTTCCCACCTCAGATTTTGATTTCACATGCTTGTTTAACTTTTGTACAACATTCTTTTCATTGTATTCCCAGGCATGCCAGTCAGCAGTGCTTATCAGTATGCCCCTCCAGCAGCTGCTACATGATTGCATGTGCCACATATATTATAGCTAATATTTCAAAGCCAGCAAGAATGTCAACGCCAGCCCACCTTGAGAACTACTTTGATAAACCTTAACCTCACACTGATTCTTATTCTATTCACAATGTAACAGAGCAGAGTGAGCACAGCCCTATGCAGTTAGCCATTGATGTGCTTCATTTCAACCCACCCTGTTCCTAGGCAACAGGTGTAGCTCAGCCTTGCTTGGTGCCTCAGATGGCCCCATTCATAAGCAGCCAACTGTCAGTGAGTGACCATACGTTGTCCTGCTCAGCTATTGATCAGCAGCACAGTGGGTCCTGCACCCCAGTTACTGTCAAGAAGGGAGTATTGGGGAAGTGATTAAGGAAGGGTGGTATGATCGTCATCAGCCGGAAAGTGAGAGAAGAGGCAGATTCAGGCATTCTTTTGGAGGGCCTGGAGATCACCCAGCCTTGGGCCAGTGGGTGAGCTGGAGGTCCCAGGGAATAAACTGCGGACGACATCCTGTAGTTCTCCACAGCCCTCACTAAGGCCCTCCAGTAGCCTTGGCCCAGGCCTTGAGGAGCGGTGAGCCGCTCCCCCATCCCTGACTCTGCAACCTACTAGCAGTGGCCATCTTCCTGGGCCTCAGTCTCTGAGAACTGGTCTCCTCACTTGGACAGCCTTAGGAGACAGGACCTATTGGGTTGGGTGCCTGGCCCCACTAAGGATGAAATCTGGGCAGAATGTGGGAATCATGCCCTGTAGGAGCTGCCCAATGCGATGTGTTTCTGCTTATCCAGGATGGGGCATTTCAAGGTGAAAGTTGTGCCTTGAGACTTTGCCCTCTCTTGACAGGGCAAGAATGACAGAAAAGAACATTCATCTGGTAGAGATATATAGGAACATTATTACCTGGCCATGACCTAACTTTAAGCACAAAGGATGTGACACCAAGAAGTCTGTAACAACTTACCACAACTTTCTCTGACATTTGCTTTTAAATGTACTTAACTGAAAACGTTCAATAACTTTGAGTTCTTAGGGCAAGAGCCACCCGCATCCTTCTATGAATCTGTAATAAACCTTTCCGTCTTCGAAACTCAAACATTTAGTTTTGGTGGGCCTCATTCTGCATCAAGCACATGGATTTGCAATTTTGATAACAACCATACTGTCAAAGGGCTGACTTGGCCTTCTTAAACAAACAGCAGAGACGGCAATTGCTCACAGTCATTCATAACATACCATCTGACTAGGCTTGGCTAACTTTTAAGCCATGGCTCTATCCTCTGAATTTAGCTTTCCCCCACGATTGGACAAGGCTATGAGTCAATCTTTCTGACAGCTCATTCTAAGAATCAGCTCACTACAGAAAGAAACTCTTCTGTCAAACTGCTCCATCATGCTTGTCTGTTCGATCCGATTCACCACCTCTTTCCTCATTCGACACTCACACAGCCACACACACACAACATCGTAACACATACACACACTTACACAATAATTGCTGCGCACCACCATCCGTGGTTGCTGCATGCCCTCCTTTCTCCCATGTTAAGAAAAATATCTTTTTTCATCGTCACTTTGAGACATTGTTTCAAGAAACTTGTGTTCAAAGCTATCTCTCCCTTATGCAATCAGTTTCATTTCATTTATTCCAAGTTGTGTCCGACTGTGTGCAAACCCTGTGGACTCAGACACCCAGAGATTCCTTTGTACAATCACCAACTCTCAGAGCTGCTGAAACTCAGTATAGTCCATGGATCCCCGATGCCATCACATCCATATCACCCCTCTCATTCCCTTCTCCTTGCCTTCAAGTTCCTCTAGCATCTAGGAATAGTGGTATTATACCAATGAGACAGTTCATAATTGCATCTATGATACACAAACGTACTTGAGGAGTTGTCAGCTTACAAGTGCACAGTCTTTCGGTGAAAATCAGTGCGACTCCGGATACCACACAATCCAGGAGTGTTTCTGAATGGGCCAACAGAGGAAGGAATCTTAGAGAGGATTTACGCACAAGTGGTCAATGGTTATGCAGTGGAAGTGCAGTGAGAAGGATAGTAACCCTCGTCCAAAGTAGGAGCATGTTGGCTGCGCTTTGCTGGAGCACCCGTGACATGAGAGTATCCAAGTCCAAAAAGGTTAAGCGAAACCCAGTACTAGAATGGGGTAATAACGATCGTTGTCAAGAATTGATCAGAGGGCAGACACACAGCCAGAGCCATAATACGCAGAAAATCAACGTCAATCGAACTCACATTAAGGAGCAACACAGCCATTATCTCACTCAATAGCAACTAAGCCAGGCCTGTGGGGCCTCCCAAGTTGCGACGGGTCAGTCGGAGGCAACAGTCTGACAGAATATTTGGGTCCAACGAGAACTTTAAAGGCACCATCGCAAGTAGTAGTAAGTCCTATTGCTTGAGACACATGAACAGTATGAAAGGCAAACGATAAGGATACTGAAAGAGGCACTTCCCAGGTCAGGAGAGCCTGCCCAATAACTAAACTTCATGATTCATTGGGAGAAAAGGTAACTCTCTCTAGAGAAGAAATGGACATAGGAATTGAGCCAAAAACAAGAATAACAATAACACAGCTTTGCTGGATGTGAATTGGTGAACAAAGAAACGGAAATCCGAAAATGCTATACCATCTACAGAAAGACAAAATAGCTTAATGGAGACCTCTGGAGATTTGTTACGTCATGCCAAGCACAGACGAAATGGGGGAAAGAAAGCAGGTAAACATAAAAAAAGAATGAGCAAGCAAAGTAAACAAAAAAGCCTGAAAATTTCTGAAGGCTTTCAGTCAAAGCATTTTGCAGGCAAATGAGGGAGAGGTGTTTGGCATTCACTTAGTTCACATTCAGTCACTCAGAGCTCAGTGTGTTCTGAACTTTTTCGACGCCCATGTACTGTGCGCATTCTAGTCTTCCCTGTCCATTACCACTTCTGGAGCTTGCCTCAAACTCATGTCCTCAAGGTGGTGATGCCATCCAACCACACATCTCGTGTCCCCATCTCCTCCTGCCTTCATCTTTCGCAGCAATCACCGGTCTTTCCATATGAGTCATTCTTCCATCAGGGGCCAAAGGATTGGAGCTTCAGCTCCCGCATAGTCTCCAGTATAATATTCAGGACTGATTTCGTTTAGGCATTGACTGTGGCTCTCCATGCAGTTCCAAGGACTTCTCTCAAAGAGTCTCAACACCACAGTTCAAACATCAATCTTCTTTGGCCTTCAGCCTTATGATCACTGCAATTATCCATACATTTGATATGGGAAAAACCATAAGCTTTGATTCAACACAGCCCTTGTTGGCAAAGAAGGTTCTCTGCTTTTTTTTTTTTGTTTTTTTTTTTTTTTTTTTAATATGCCTCTCTGGGTTTGTGCAGGAGGACTTCCTTGTAGCCAATGGTAAAGAATTTGCCTCAATGCAGGGAGACCAGTGAGGATTCGTCCCTGGGTCAGAAGATCCCTGGAGAAGGGAATGGAAGGCCCAATCCAGTATTCCTTTTGCCTGGAGAATCCATGGACTGAGGAGCCTGTGGGGCTAATCACCACAACCATTTCCGTTGATGGGAAGGGTCACGTGGGGAACTAATAAATGGCAGACGTGAGAAATGGGGTGATTTTAAATCTCAGATGATCATTCATCTACTTCGGGCGGGGTACAGAACACAGAAGACAATGTAGAATACGGACCATCATGATCAATAAAGGAGTCCAATATGAAATACAGTAGCTGGATTGGAATCTTCATAAAACGTGAATATCTCCTGTTCAGTTTCCAAAAGGGAACATTCAATATCACAGGTCACATCCAGACTCATGCCCCAAAAAGTAACGATGTGGAAGTCTGATATAGTGACTCGGGTCCTATGGCGACCGACAAAGATTCTTTTAAAACCAAAGAGACCCCAAAAATACTAATTGTTCTCATGTGATCTATTGGCACCTTGGAAAGCAAAAGTAAGCGATATCAAGAAACACTTGGAGTAACAGAAAAAGTGATGGCCTTCTGGAGTAATGGAATGAAGTGACGGCAAAAAGACCAAATAGAGTTTTGAAAAGAAAACACCTTGGTCATACAAACAACCTCTTCCAATAACAACAAGAACAATGAATCTACACATGGACCTCACCATATGGTCAACACTGAAATCACGATTGGATTATAATCATTTGCAGCCAAAGACTGGAGATAGCTTAATACAGTCCGCAAAAACGATAGTATCGGGTAGCTAACATGTGGCTCTGATATGACTCCTATTGCACAAATCAGATTTGAAGATAGAAGATAAGTGAGGGGAACCCTAGAAGTCCAATGTTCTGAGTGGTAGTGGACGTAATTATGGTAATCACTTTATGTTATTGTACACTGGAAGTGAGATATAGCATATAAAGGGACAGACCTGAAGATAGAAATTTTCAGTGCCTGAGACACTATCGTGACAGATAGGTTCGTGAAATTGGTACAGGAACAGATCCTGTCATGTTGCAAAGATAGATGCCAAACACGCAGAAAAGGGCTGTCTGGGGAGTGTCTTATCAAATAGGTTTGTGAATAAGAAGTAGAAGCCTAGAGCAAGGAGAAAATAGCATAAGATATAAACTCTCAGTTTCTGCGAATGGCAGAGTTCCCAAAGAATTAGCAAGAAGAGATTATGAAAGTCCTTCTTCAGTGATCAATTGGTCCTCAAAACAATGATAGGAAAACTTAATGTGGAAATCCGGAAAGTACTTAGACATCCACTTCAAGAAAATTCCAAGATAACCACAGAGGAACATTTCATGCACAAATAGAATAGAGGCTCGAATGAAAGAACATAGAAATGGGTATGGACCTAACAGAAGTAATTCTCCGAAGATTTAAGAAGAGTGGTAAGAATAGCCCAGAAACTTGTACAGATGAAAAACCTTTCATGACGCAGATAAATACATGATGAAGACACAACATTAGGCCAGACACCAGGAATGTTGAAAGCTCAATGTGGGTCTTTAGATATCACTCACTTCAATCAAATCGCTAGTGGAGGTGATGGAATTCCATGTTGTAGCTATTTTCAAATCCTGCCAAAGATGATGAAATGAATTAGTGGTACAACTCATATTGAGCCAAGCTTAAATATTAAAACTCAGACAATGTCGAGCACGAATTGGAAAAGGTCAGGTTTTTCCACTCAATCCCCAAGAACGGCAACGCCAAGATAGCTTCAAACTACTGCACCAATTGCACTCTATCTAACATGGCCAGTAAAGTAATTCTTAACATTACTCCAAAGCAGGCTCAGCAAAGATGTAATGCGTGAACTTACAAGCATGTTCTACACAGCTGGTTTATAGAAAGGCAAAGATCAGAAGATGCAACCCATTTGCCGGAGCATCGCTGGAAATCATGGAAGACAGCAAGAAAGAGTTTCACATCAAATATCTATTTCCTACTTTATTGACTAATGCAAAGCCTTTGAATGTGAAAGAGGATCAATAACCTATGGAAAATCTGCAGAAATGGGAAAAACCCAGACATCTGATGTGCCCGCTCTTAGAAACTTTATAGCAGTTCAGTATGGTCCAGCAAACAGTTAGAGTATACCTGGTACATTGGAACAACAGACTGGTTCCAAATAGGGAAACACAGTATCATACAAGGCCTCGTACTATTGTCAACTGAAAACATCTGCTTATGTAACTTTTATATTAATCAAAAGAGTGCAGTCATCGAGAACGGTGGTGCTGGAAGGAAGCGACCAAGCATGGTTCAAATTGCCGGGAGAAATGACCCAACTACAGTATCAGATAGGGGCAAGATGACACCTCCATTTATGGGCACGAGAGTGGAGAGAAGTAACAAAAGAAGCCTCTGTGAAGACAAGTTGAAAAATAGAAACAGAGATGAAAAGACGTCTGGCTTGTAAAGCCGAGACATTCATGAAAAGCGAAGATTCCATCGCATCTAGATGAGGATCCCACTTCGCTGGCTCATGGCGAAGCGTAGGATGGGGAAAGACCAGCTAGTGAATACAGTGGGCCTACTAGAAGTTCTATATTTTCTGGCTAACACACAAAATCAGCTTCGGAAAAGGTGACTGGCAACCACAAAATAAAGGAAAGAACACTATTCTTGGAAGTAGAAATTTTGAGCAAACCTCGACAACATTATTTAAAAATTAAGGACCTCTGATGGGAAAGGGGTGGTAAAGGATTTTGAGAGAAATGGCATGAGAAACAAACTATATAATTTACTGCATATATGTAAATATGTAATCGCCAAGTCGACTGTCGAATTCATAAACACCGATGCGCTGGGGCTGGTGGTAGATTGGGAATGAACCCAGAAGGGATTGGATATCAGGGGGTCAGGTGGTGAGGGTGTCAACATGATGCGGAACACATGTTACACCGTGGCGGGCCATGGTTGATGTAGTCAAAAAATCCAATACCATATGTAAAAGTAATTAACCATACCCTATTAAAAAAAAATTTATTATTTAAGAGAATAAAATTAAATTAGTCAGAGTACTTACTTTGGAAACAAAAACTGTTCTAGTCAATAGAGCTATTGGTTTTTCCGGCCAGGGTCAGCTATGTATTGAGACTTTGGACTATAAAAAAGCTTGTAAGCCAAAAGAATTGATGCACTGACACTGTGGCTGTTGCGAAAGACAGACTCTTGAGAGTCCCTTGGACGCAAGGAGATCCAACCAGTCCATCCCTAAAGAAGATATAAATATCGTGACTGTCTTCATTGTGAGAAGAGACTGATTGTATTGAGATAACTGAAACTCACAATTGGCCACCTGATGCAAAGAGCTGATCTCATTGGTAAGAACCCTTTAGGTGGCATAACAATTTTGAAGACAAATGTAAAAAGGTGAACGATTGAGGCAATGAATGGGTGAGATGGCTATCACCAAATCTCAATGGAACCCGCAGGGTTTTGCGACGTGGACCTCCGCGAGTTGGTGATGGACAGGAAGGCCCTGGCTAAGATGTCTGCGGGTTCTCATGGTTTCGCAAGAATAGACATGTGGAAAAACTGAAACTGCTACTTACACCTCTCAGCCTTTCAGTGGAGACCAGTCACGTCTGTCTTCCCCGATTTGTCCGCCCTGCCTCCATCCTGAATTTAAGTGCATCAATTATCTATTATCGTCTTGAAGGGGTGATCTTGTGCGGGGAATGCATCTTGTACCATGGCTGTACCATAGTCAGCAGGGGCTGGGGGTGAGGGTGGTGGCTCGATTTTGCAATCGAAACTCACACATTCAAATCTTTCCTTAGAGGTGTGTCCAGGCGAGCCTATGGCTGGGAAGTCACAATGTGGGTACCGCACCGGTCTTGACACGCAGATTGTGAGGCAGACAGACTTCCTTCTCAGTGCGCTTCACTGTCTATTGGGGCATGGGTGGTATCCCAAATTTTGGAGCAATGCCGCGAATGATACAGGTCCCAGTATCTGTAGTGCTGTGGTGCCTCAAATATATAGTGCTTCACGCCATCCGTCTGAGAGACTACTAGAGCCTAACAGAGCC